>NC_064816.1:73638660-73683672 GCF_023721935.1 Panthera uncia
GCTTTCTTTTTTTTTTTTTTTTAATTTTTTTTTTTTTTTTTAACACTTATTTTTGAGACAGAGAGAGACAGAGCATGAACACGGGAGGGTCAGAGAGAGAGGGAGACACAGAATCTGAAACAGGCTCCAGGCTCTGAGCGGTCAGCACAGAGCCCAACGCAGGGCTCGAACTCACTGACCATGAGATCATGACCTGAGCCGAAGTCGGCCGCTTAACCGACTGAGCCACCCAGGCACCCGGATTATTCTCCAGCTTTAAGAGTTAATGGAGTTTGCCTGGCTAAGTTTTGGGCTTGCTTGAGACCCATCACCCCTTCCTTCTCTCCTGTTTCTCCCTCTGGAAATGGGAATGTCTGTCCTCTGCCTGTCCCCCATTGTGTTTTGGAAGCGCGTGACTTGTCTGGTTTCCCATGTTCACAGCCAGAGGGGAATATCACCTCAGGATGAATCCTATCTAGAGGCTCACGCCTACCTGATCTAGATGATATTTGGATGCAACTCTGGGCTTTAGACTTCAGAGCTGACAGAATGAGGCAGGACTTGAGAGTTGTTGGGATGGAATAAATGTATTTTGCATGTGACAAGGATGTGGATTTTGGTGGTCCAGTGGCAGAATGTTATGGACTGAATATCTGTGCCCTCTCCAAAGTCATACTGAACTCCTATCCTCCAGTGCAATGGTGTTTGGGGTGGGGCCTTTGAAGAGTAGTTAGGATTAGATTGAGGTCCTGCGGGTAGGGCCCTGGTGATGGGATTAGTACCCTTATATGAAGAGACAGCAGAGAACTTGCTCTCTTTCTCTCCTGGTACACGCACTCAGGAAAGGCTCTGTGAGCCGGAAAGAGAGCTCTCACCGGAACCCAACCAACCTGCACCCAGTTCTCGGACCTCTAGCGTCCAGAACTGTGAGGAAATGAATTCTGCTGTGTAAGCCATAGTATTTTATCATGGCAGCCCCAGCTGACTAAGACATCTGGGAATGACCTAACTTTTCCAAGTTACACAGAAAAGCCCTGACAGCACCATAAGGTCCGCTCCACAGAAAAAGTCTTCATGAGTGCATCGGACTTCTCACTGAGATGCTAGAGAGTGATACACTCTTCCCTTGTCAGGAATAAAGACACCAGGTTGTCAGCATCTGAGCTTTCTGATTTGATGTGTGGGGAGGGAGACTATCCATCATTCTTCACCCTACTTTAGTTGTCCCACTTGCTGTGAATATTTGCTTCTCTCTCATGATGAAAGGCAATAAAAATGATGGCTTGGTCTGCCTGCACCGTGGACACCAGAGGAATTTAGGACACAGAAGAATGAATCCTTTCTGCCCAGTGGCCCATGCGGGACGTTTCTTTGGCCCCTTCTTAATGCCTCAAGGGACAACTGAGCTACTTCCTTGGAATGTGTTAGTACCTAACAAAGTACTATGTACCTAAGTCTTCAGCCACCTCCCAGGTGCTACCCCACACCGTCAACATCACCTCCCAATATATACACACATTGTACTGAAATCTCTCATTAATAGAATTTACTCGGTGTTTTGGCTCAGTTGTTAAGGGCTTGGACTCGGGAATTGTAGCTCTGCCATTTACTTCCTGAGAGGCAACTCTCAAGTTTTCCTTGTCTCAGTTTCTGTATTTTGCAAAATGGGAATAGTTGTTCCCTCCTCTTAGTTTTGTTTTGGAGATTAAATGAGCCAATGAATTTAAATAGATTAGCATCACCTCTAACACCATGCCTAACAAATAATAGAAAACTTACCGAGAGTGTTTGGGCCTCCCGGGTGGCTCAGTTAAGCTTCTGACTCTTGATCTCAGCTCAGGTCTTGATGTCAGGATTGTGAGTTCAAGCCCTGCATTGGGCTCTGCACCGGATGTGGAGCCCTACATTCAAAAAACAAAAAACAAAAACAAAACAAAACTTGGTGTTAGCCACCTTCATCTTCATCACTACCTTCGCCAGGTAGATAAAAATCCGAGACTCTAAGCTGTTTAGGAGATGATGTCCACTAGGTGGCACCAACCACAGGTAAATAAAATCTCCCACATAACACTATTTCGTAAATTCGGAAGTCCCGTGAGGAGACCAATAAAACTGTAGTGGTGATAAGGCTATGCACATATATAGATGTAAATGCAGTTTGGCCCCCAAACTAAGTGTTTGACTCATAATAATGTCCTGAAGCAATTGTCTAAAACCAGTACAAGTCAAATCGTTTTGGTTTGATTCCCTGACTGCAGGAGATTCTGATGCTGGGGATCAGCAGAGAAACTTTGAAAAACCCTCCTATTCTGTTTCCAGGTACAGCGGAGTGACACTTGGTCAGGTTTAGGTAACAACTGGGGCTTTTGTTTTGCAGACCTCTGTTCCTCCAGCTCTTGTTCTCCTGAGGTGGCATGATCGGAGGACCCTGCGGAAGGCCAGAGACTTTGCGCAGTGGGAGGGACCTTCTGCAAGGACAGAGAAGGGAAACGACAGAAATGACATGGGGACAGAAACTTGGTTGGAAGTACGGAAGTGTTCAAATGGGGTTTTAGCAGATTTTTCTATGTGATAAGGAATATCAGTAGTGCTTTTGCAATGAGATCTGCTTTTCTGACATCTGAGAAAATGACCTCAAGGTACAGCAAGAACAAAATGGCCTGGACATTTGAGTTACAACACTTTTTTACTTTCTTGTCATTCTTTTCTGTTATCCCTAAGCCTTCAAATAAAATGTTTCAGATTTCTTAGTTATATTTTGGGGAAAAAAGGGAGAGGTTTGTCCATCTTTGGAATTTTTAGACCAGTTGGAACTGAGCTACAGAAGTAGGGTGCTAAGAGTTTGTGAGATGTGAGGGCACTCCATGAGGATCCTCACCTGTACTCAGAGACAGCAGATAAAAGCCTGGAATCCCTACAGTTCCACGGGATGCAAGAGTTTGTCATTTGGGTATCAAAGAGCAGGACAATCCCAGACAACTGGCCATGGTAATACACTAGGCTGGTGGAAAACCTCGGGGCTGCAGGTGGATCCAGAACAGGGAGGAGTTGACAGATGACGCATAAGTGGGCAGAAGTGAAGAGGGTCTGTAAACAAATGTGGAACCAAATTAAATTGGGGAAGAGGGCAAGTTGAAAAGAGCAGTTTGGAAAGGTCGCGCTTCAGCTCTTTGTGTTTGGAAAGATGATAGAGGCCACTGGCGGGCCCCCAACCCGTCCTTCGTTTCTGTCCCAGGGGAAAGGGAATTCCTGGTTCTATACATGCCAGATCTCCTCTTGTCCACACACCATCAGCTGTCATTTCTAAGCCCCCTCAGTTCTTTCTTTGCTGGCTCTGTTCTCTACATATACAAAAGATGTTAAAGTCTCTACCTTTTTTTAAATTTTTTTTTTAACGTTTATTTTTTGAGACAGAGCCAGACAGAGCATGAATGGGGGAGGGTCAGAGAGAGAGGGAGACAGGATCCGAAACAGGCTCCAGGCTCTGAACTGTCAGCACAGAGCCTGACACGGGGCTCAAAGCCACGGACCGCGAGATCGTGACCTGAGCCGAAGTCGGACGCTTAACCGACTGAGCCACCCAGGCGCCCCATTAAAGTCTCTACCTTTTAAAACAAAACAAAAACTCTTGTTTTACTGTCTTGTTTTCTTCCCTTTGCTGCCAGCCTCTAGAAAGAGCAGTCTCCCCGGTTCCACTTACTGTTCCTTCCCTGCACTGTGGCCATTTTGCCAACACCTGACTGCAAATGCTCCCTCTGAGATTATCAGTGAACTTCATGTCAAAATCACCGGGGAGTTTTCAGCCTGAATCTAACTAAGCTATCCACAATACTTGCAACTTTATTTATTGTATAAATAATGAAATAATGTATGTTATATAATTATACATATTATAGCATAAATAAAATAATTTATGTAAGATTGTGTAAATACAACTTCAGTAATTATTGAGCACCTACTATGTGTTTGGCACCATTCTAGGCCCTGTGATGTACAGATAGACGAGGTCCTGTCTCAAGGGGGTACCCAGGTTGTAACATCATAGTTGTCTGTCCCGGGGCCATGTCGAGGGGGATGGTGAGCCCATGACTTTGAGGTGCCAAACTTTGACTAACTCCTCTGCTTGCTTCACAATCTGAATTTCAGACTGCTTGCTCAAATGTTATTTTCATCATATCGACAACTCTCTTATCAAGACACTATCATACAATTGGTGAAAATGTGATACTTTGGAAGGAAATAACCACCACTTACGCTTGCCAATCCACATCCCTTCCCCCAGCTAAGCTTTCCTATATCTTCCAGTAGCTTGCTTTGTGTTGGGGCTGGGGACTCACAGTATACATTATACATCTAATTAATAATTAGAATTGTAAATGCTGTAGCATTGCTTGGCCTTTTCTAAGATCAAGTGTTGAATTGTAAATGCTGCGAAGGAAACAGCAGGGCAGTGTGATGTGAAGCGCTGCTATAATCTGAATGTTCATGTCCCCCCCCCAAATTCATATGTTGAAATCCTAACCCCCAAGGTGATGGTGTTAGGAGATGGGACCTTTGGGAGGCGAGAAGGTCTGAGGGCAGAGCCCTCACAAATAGGAATAGTGCCCTTAATACAAGACCCCACAAAGATCCCTTGCCCCCGTCCACCATGTAAACACACAATGAAAAGCCACTAAAGCACGTTAAGTGCTAACAGCTCTAATTCAACGGAGAGACAGGAGTGGAGATACGGAAGGGGTAGGGATCCATCGCCCTGGTCGGAGGATTTTGCTCTGACAAGTTCAGAAGAAAGACACGTACCCTTTCAAGCCCTTTCCCCTTAGGTGTAACAACGTCACTCTTGATTCTTCCCTTCTGCAGTTGTTTCTTGTCTCCTTTTCAGACCCCTCTTTAATTTTGGTCGGCGGCAGGGTTCTGTCCACAACTGTCTGAATTGTCCTCTGCATCCTCCTTAGATCATCTTCTCCCCAACCACACCAGCCTAGACCCCTGTCCTGGACTTCCCACTCTCAGACCCAAATATACATAGATATTTTTTAAATCTCCCAAACTCTTTTTCGTTTGTTTATTTTTGTTTCTTTTGAGAGGGAGATACAGAGCAAGCAGGGAGGGGCAGAGAGAGAGGGAGACAGAATCCCAAGCAGGCTCTGCCCCATTAGCACAGAGCCGATGCGGGGCTCAAACTCATGAACCATGAGATCATGACCTGAGCAGGAATCAAGAGCCAGACATCCCACTGAGTGAGCCACCCAGGCGCCCCAAAATCCCCCCAAATTCCATCCCTAGCCCAGATCTGTCCTCTGACATTTTCTTTTAGCTGCTTATTTGACACCCGCTTGGATAGAGGCATCTTGAATTTAATGTGTCCAATATTGGAATTTTTCAGTCATCCCTACACACACACACACAAACACACACACACACACACACAACACAGCACTGACAGGGAGGGAGGGGGAACGTGCTCATTGATGGCCCATGTTTCGACTCTCTTCATAACCTGTACCCCATTCCTTTTTTTTAAAGTAATGTCTACACCCACAATAGGGCTCAAACTCATGACCCCGAGATCAAGACTCACATGCTCTACCAACTGAGCCAGCCAGGAGCCCCTTTTTTAATGTACCCCATTCTTTGATACAAACTTTGGAAGTTTTTTCATTCTTTTTTTTTATTTTTTAATGTTTATTTATTTTTGACGGAGAGAGAGAGAGAGAGAGAGAGAGAGAGAGAGAGAGAGGGCATGAGCGGGGGAGGGGCAGAGAGAGAGAGGGAGACGCAGAATCGGAAACAGGCTCCAGGCTCTGAGCTGTCAGCACAGAGCCCGGGGCGGGGCTCGAACTCACAGAGTGCAAGATCATGACCTAAGCTGAGGTCAGACGCTCAACCAACTGAGCCACCCAGGTGCCCCAGAAGTTTTTTCATTCTTATGTAAAGTATCATAGTGACAGCACTAGTGCTTTACCAATAAGTGTACTTCTAGCTCTCCTTGCTTTCCTAGACATTTGGGAGAATTATATTTATCCATCTCTTTGAAGGGAGACTGGGTGATGGCAGTTACTCTGGCCACCGGAATATGAGGGGAAATTACACATCTCGCATGTGGGTGGAAATATTTAGGAACAGGTGCACAATTTCTCTTTGCTGTTTTTCTTTCTCTTTTTCTTTTTTTTTTTTCCCCCTTTCTTTGTCCCAAAGTTATCATGTGTTGAGATACAGATCCCTAAGATCAAAGCAGCCTGGAATGCTGAGCCATCACGTGCAGGAAAATTGCCCAGAGAGTCATTTGGACCTGTAGCAAACTTGGAGCAAGGAAAAAAACAAAAACGAAAACAAAAAAATCTCTGTTATATAAGTCACCGAGTTTTTTTGCTGTTTTAAGTTCTGAGGTGTGTGCATGTTGTGTGTGTTGTTTAGGTTACGGCTGGATAATCGAACTTATCCTGATGATATAAAGGCTACGCAAATGCATGTTGCAGACAAATCTCTTCCAGCCCCTGCTTCCAATTCGCTAACCACCCCTAAGCCTCTCCTAATAGAAATTCTGCAACTGTCCGTGCCCCCAAACTGTCCCTCTTCACCTCTCTTCAATATCATTTATCATCACCATCCACTTAGTTGCAGGGATTATCTTAATGCCTCCCCCTTCTTCACTCCCACAGTCTGATCACCGAGTTTCTTGAAGTGTGTCTGAAATTTATTCTGGACATCTGCAGTAGCCTTCCTGTTCCTGCTCCCGGTCTTGGGATATATATGATACTGTCAAACTCAGAAGTTAATAAAAGGTCTGCAGTAAAACTGCCTCACACACTTGTCCCTCAGCCACCTAGTTTCTCTGCCTATCGGTAACCCGAATGACCAGATCCTTGTGGATCCCTTCAGATATAGCTGCACATAGAAACAAGTCAATATATCTCTCAGAGTAATAATCTTCCGGAAACACAAAACTGACCATCCCCCAGTTTAAAACCTTTAAGTGCTTTCCCATTACAGCTTCTTGAAGGGTTAGGACCCTACATTAGCAGTCCTCTCAGTCCTGCTGACCTCTCAATTCCAGACAGCCATCTTCTCTGTTGAAATCATTCCCGCCTCTGGACTCTTAGGCTGTTCCTCTGCTGGGATGGTTTCCCCACAGATCCACACACACTCATTCTTTCCTTACACGTTACTCCTCAGGGAGTGCACAGCCTTCCCACCCCTGTTCTTCTCCATTGCAGAAGTCCCTCCATTTGTTGCCTCCAAGCTTCTACCACAAGTAGTCACCATATATTTGACACCGTATGTTTACTTGTGTATTGACCCTCTCTCCGTGAGGGGAGAAATTGCGTCTGTTCTGTTTGGTTCACCATCACTATCTACCCAGCTTCTAGTTCTGTGCACGTCACAACATAGGTGCACAGTAAACACTTGATGAATGCATGAATGAATGCGTGAATGGATGAATAAGGAACTAATGGGAAGACTAGTGTCCTGATAAAAAGGCAAATGAAACCAAAAAAAGAAACTACCCTCAACTACTTAAGTAGGCAGATTTGGTCTCCGTCTTGTTTCTTCCCCGACTATAGACTTTAGATTTTTATCCTGAGCTTCCTCACTGTATGGTTGGCTGTGTCTCTGGTTAGGCCAACCTCCCAATATGGAAAAGAGAAGGTAAGGGAGAGAAGAGCAAAAAAACATCACTCCCAAAGGGTCAGAGCCTCGAGCTTTCTGGGAAGAAGTGGCAGCAGGCACAGAGCGCTTTGCCAGACCTTGTATTTTGTCAGGGACGTTTAATAAGTGGTTTAAACAGAAATATGAAGCCAACACTTCTCCCTTTGTTTTAGAGACCAGAAGTTCTTTTTTTTTTTTTTCCTTTTTAACAAGCGAGCAACGCCAGAAAAGACAGTGACTCCCACACAGAAACGGCAACACGTTTGTAAGGAACGTTGACTCCACAGTCTCCAATCAGTATCCGCTTCTGCCTTAAACGTTTTAATATGGCACGTGTTTTCCTAATCATAAAAGTAATGAGGCATGACTTTTATGATTACGTTTAGTCATTATTGATAACAGAATGCTCGAGTTGCCTTCAGGATAAACGAGAGAACTAAAAATCACATCCCTGAACAAGCTTTTTAAGTCACAAAAGCTAATTAATGCGTCTTCTTTCATCTGTTACTCTCTCCTTGGAAACTAAACAACAAAGCTGCATTCACCTCTACTTTAATTTCACCTTCGGAATTTATCTCTAGGTGTCCAGGTCAGCTGATTGGATTAGCTAGGTAATGTGACCCAGCCATTTGGCCTTTATCTCTTACCAGAGCAGAGGATAAAAATCCAAGCTCCTTAATGTGCTATACAAGGCCCCTCATAACCGGGCCCAGTTCCCCGCCCCACCCCACCCTCACTGCCCACCGCTTTCTTCCCTTACGTTTAGTGGAGAAAGGTCACAGGCTCACGGGCATGTTCTGATGGTGCAGATGTCTCGTGTGCACTTGAACACTTCTGTGCCGGGGTATAGAGGAACGCTCAGGCCTCCTTTTATGTATGGCACAGAGTCGAGGGAATGCGTTCCAGGATTCTGCTGCTCGAGACTCACCACCCATTGACTGATGAGTGAGGAAGTGAATTCACCTGGAATGGATGGGGTTGGCTGCCTTGATCAACACGCAGGGCTCAGAACCCGTCTTCAGCTATGTGACAGTGCCACCTAGTTCACAGGCGTTCTGAAGAGAGCTGCAGTGAACCCAGCGCATCTCCCACAGATTCATGTGTTGAAACCATAATCCCAAAGTGATGGTATTTGGAAGTGGGCCTTTGGGAGATAATTAAGCCAGGAGAGTGGAGGCCTCACCATGGGATCAGCGTCCTTACAAGAAGAGGCCAGAGAGCTAGCCGGGTGAGGACAGAGCAAGATGGCAACCGTCTGTAAACCAGGAAGAGGGCGCTCACCGAAAACCTGCCCATGCTGGCTCGCTGATCTCAGACTTCCAGCTTCCAGAACTCTGAGAAATCCATGTTTGTTGTTTAAGCCACCCAGCGTATGGCAGCCTGCCCAAAGACAAGCCATACCTGGTCTCCCTCCCGAAGAGTCAGTCCCCACCAACTTGTCGCACTGGTTGGTCAGGGATTTGTACCATTCTTTGACATCTAAAGCTGAACTGCAGATGCTCCTGCTGTGAGGTGTAGACTTCCATGACTGGGGGCGGTAATGAGTAAAAATGAAAAAAAAAAATGCAAACAAATTCTAAAATAGAATATGAGGGGGCCGACTTCTCTGGGCTGTGGGAAGTGCAATTATCAGAGATACCCCTTCTAAAGAAGGATTCAGGGGGCGCCTGGGTGGCTCAGTCGGTTAAGTGTCTGACTTCGGCTCAGGTCGAGATCTCACCGTTCATGGGTTGAGCCCCCGGGTGAGGCTCTGTGCTGACAGCTCGGAGCCTGGAGCCTGCTTTGGATTCTGTGTCTCCCTCTCTCTCTCTCTCTCTCTGCCCCTTCCCCACTCAGGTTTTGTCTCTCACTCTCTCAAAAATGAACATTAAAAAATAAATAAAATAAAAAATAATAAAATAAAACAATGACTCAGGATGCTCTTGTTCCGCCTTAAGTCTGAGGGTGGTGTAACGTGAAGGGGTGTATCTGCGATTGGAGTGCTTTCTAAAATGGGCCCTCAGAAGGGGTCTTGTCCTGAAGATACAGTTAAACATCTCAATAGTGATGGTGGTTACATGAAACTATACAGGGGATAAAGTTGCATAGAGGTACACGCACACACACACACACACAAATGAGTATGTATAACTGGTGGAATGTGAATAAACTCTATGGTTTGTCCCAGTGTCAATGTCATGAGTTTTATATTATACTTACTATATTTAGGCAAGATGTTAACACTGGGGGAGGCTGGGTGAAGGGTACCTGGCCACACATTTACTTGCAAATTCGTGTGAATCTATAATTATTTCAAAAAGTGTTTTGTTTGGGTTTGGTTTTTTTGTTTTTTGTTTTTGTTTTTTTTTTGGTTTTGTTTGTTTGAGTTGGGCAGGGGGTACTCAGAACACTGGAGCACTTGATCTAAAACAGTGCATTACGGATGGCCTTTAAGCTAGATCCGATGCAGAGGCAGTTCCTGTGTGTCCAGGCCCAAAGGTGTCCCTGAAGAAAAGGATGAAGTGGGCAGATTCAAAATGAGTATGGAGTCTAGGAGGGCCTTCTGCTCCTGGAACCTCTGTGTGCGTCCACGTGAATACCCAGCCCCTTTTCTGGGGACCTGGAGGGTGAGTGGGCAAATGGGGAGGGGAGCTGTGGTGGGCCCCAGAAATAGGCCTGCAAGCCCAGGAAACTCTGAACAGCTGCACACTAATCTGACTGCCGGTCCCAAACCATACTGGCCTTGTTCAGCACCACCGCAGCTGAATTCAGCCTTCCAACAGTGTCGATCAGGCACCTGCTGTGCACCTGGCACTCTTCACTCCTTGCCTCACGCCATATACAAAAATCCAACTCCAGATATAGTGTCCATCTAAATGTAAGAAGTCAAAGGTTTTATTGGAAAATATAGGAAAATATTTTCATTATCTTAGGCACAGAGTTCCTAAGCTATATTCAAAAAAAAAAAGTTAACTATTAAGGGGGAAAAAAGATAAGTTGAACTACATTAAAATTAAAAAGGCATATTGGGGCATCTGGGTGGCTCAGTCGGTTAACTGTCCGACTTCAGCTCAGGTCATGATCTCACGGTTCATGAGTTCAAGCCCCACATCCGACTCTGTGCTGACAGCTCAGAGCCTGGAGCCTGCTTCAGATTCTGTGTCTCCCCCTCTCTCTCTCTCTGCCCCTCCCCTGCTTGTGCTCTGTCTCTGTCTCTCTCAAAAATAAACATGTAAAAAAATTTTTTTTTAATTAAAAGGCACGATTAAGAATGAAAAGCCGATCCACAGAATACATTGTGGGGCCACAAGCGAATTGTCGAGAAGGAATTCTTGAGGCGTTTTCAGTGCAAAAAGGTGTTTTTATCGTAGCACAGGGACAGGGCCTGTGGGCAGAAAGAGCTGCACTGGGATTGTGAGGAGTGACTGATTATATACCTTAGTTAGTGGGGGTTAGGGATAGTGTAAGCCACTAAGGAATTTGGAAGCAAGGCTTCCAGGACCTTAAGGGGCTAGCTGCTAAGATAAGGTTATTTAATACTGCCTAGTAAGTCACTAGTCAAGAGACCCTTCAAATGTGTACCAGTGGGCCATGTATTTGAAGGATGATTGCTAACATATCTTGGTGGGGGGAGGGTTTACAGTTATCAGAGGGAAGTCACACCAGAGCAAAGCTAGAGTGGTAAAACATTAAAGGAAGTCCTTGAGGGAGCTGTAGGGATACTCGAATCTGCATGCTTTAGGAATCCTGCCTGGAGACTATGAGCCACAGCAAAGTCCAGCTTTGTCCTTTATGCTGCCATCAAATGGAATAAGATATATGCACTACATATTTCTGCCTGCTAGGAAGAACGAGTTTCCTCCGCCCTTCCAGATCCTTCCAGCTGAACTAAGAATCGAATCGATGCAAGACAAATCATTAACTTCGTACATACAGGGAGTCCACACAGACACGGAGAGGCAAAAAGAGGTACCTATGACATTCCGAACTAAGGAGAACTGGGTAGGGGGTCTGGTGCTTCAAGGGGACAGAATACAATTCACAGGAAGATGAAAAAGAGTAAATGTTTGTGAAGTGTTTGCGGGGCCACTCAGAAACAATGGGACATACAGTTGATCAAACAGCTGCTAAGTTTCTCACTGTCTACCCTACCTAGTTCATATCATAATACAATTATCCCTGGTGATACCTCTCTTCCTAGAGTAGGTCTTCTATCTCAATTCTTTTTGGGCTGTTGTGGGGCAGGTAAAGGAGCTTCTCCCGAATCTTCTGGGTTTTGATTGCTTTTAACTCAAAGATAATCTTCATGCCAAAGTGGCCCATTCTGAAGCGGCCTGCCCTTGGCCCCTACACAACAAAGAGTTTGTGTTCTAGGTGTGCTGTTTCAAAGGGGCACATGCACCCCAATGTTTACAGCAGCTCTAGCGACAATAGCCAAAGTATGGAAAGAGCCCAATGTCCACTGACAGATGAATGGATAAAAAAGGTGTGGTATACACACACACACACACACACACACACACAATGGAATATTACTCGGCAACCAAAAAGAATGAAATCTTGCCATTTGCAACAGCATGGATGGAACTCGAGGGTATTATGCTACACGAAATTAGAGAAAGACAAACATCGTATGACTTCACTCATATGTGGAATTTAAGATACAAAACAGATGAACATAGGGAAGGGAAGCAAATATATATATATATAAACAAAGAGGGGGACAAAGCATAAGAGACTCTTAAATACAGAAAACAAACAGGGTTGCTGGAGGGGTTGTGGTTGGGGGGCTGGGCTAAATGGGCAAGGGGCATTAAGAAAGATATTTGTTGGGATGAGCACTGGGTGTTATACATAGGGGATGAATCACTGGAATCTTCTCCTGAAATCATTATTGCACTATATGCTAACTAACTTGGATGTAAATTAAAAAATAAATAAGTAAATAAAATTTTAAAAAAAGAAAGGATTTGTATCCTCCCTATGTAAACTCTTACAAGGCCATTCGAAAAAGGCAGATGATTGAAAAGAGAAATTGGCAAAGGGCTTGGGCTGATGATTCACAAAAGGGGATATTTAAATAATAATAAACATCTGAGAAGGCATTCAACTTCTTTAGTCATCAGCAACATGCAAATGTGGAGAAGACACAAACCAAGTGTTGACAAAAGCATGTGGCAACTGGAACTCTTAATGTCCCGGCTGATACAAGCATGCATTGGTGCAAGGCTTTGGGAAACAGTCTGCTGTAGATGTTAGATGAGTCCACTGCAGTATCTACTGAAGCAAAACATGCATACACGGCCCCGCCACCCCATCCCCCGGCATATACTTCACTGAATTGTGCGTGCATGTTCACACACACACACAAAAATGAACGAGAATATCTATGAGAGCCAAAAAATGATGACACACACGTCCACAAACAGTAGGATGGATAAATAAGTGGTAGTAAATTCAGACAACAGAACACAGCAGTGAGAATGAATGAATGATTGCTATACGCAGTGACATGGATGAATCGCTCATAATGTCGAATAGGGGGAGACACAAAAGAGAAGGGGAAAAAAGAAATCAGCTTGTTTGATTCCTTGTTTGATTTGCTTGAAGTTCAAAAAACAAGTTGTAGAGGCTGCTTTTAGGCAAACAGGTTTGAGCAGTAATAGAATGCAGAGAGGGCCACAGCGACTACCTGGCTGAACAGACAGGACAATCGGGTGACCCACTCGGAAATACCCTTAATTCCTAACTGACCAGTGGACTACTTACAACCAGGCACAGGTACCAAAAAAGGGAAAGTTCCATAAGTCAGCATACTTTGTCACCTTCCCCCTTTCAAAACACCCCCCACCCACTCCCTCCTTGCAGACAGCCTCCCCCCTGCTGTCCTGCCCACCACTCCCTTGTGGTGTATTCCATAAACTTCTATTTCCTTTGGGCTGCCTTGGGTGAATCCTTTCAGTGCTCAGGCCGCAGGCTGAGCATGATTGTCACCTGACATTTGGGGGCCCCCCATCCAATTGGACAGACACCACACAAGTGTTAGTAGTTAGCCCTTAGGGCAGTTACTGGGAAGGGGCGTGAGAGGGTTTCTGGGCTGCTGGTTATGGACCTGGGTGGTGATTATACCGGTGTCCTTGCTTTGTGTAAATTCCAAGGGGTACATTATACTTTGTATCCTTTTGATACATATGTTGTAGAAACGTGAAAAGTTTGCTTAAAATAATCAACATTGCACAAAATAAGAATCACTTGGGTAAGAATTACAAGAATTAACTGAGGTTATTTATGACATTGTTTATTGCATTGGTAAGTCTTTACTAAAAGACACTGCACATAAACAAATAGAACTGGAGCTATAAAGAATACATCAAAATGAGGGGTGATAAAAGTAATGGCAAACTTAAAAGGTAGCATTTTTATAAGATGTAATAGTTTTGTTCAGAAAGGACACATCAGAGTAGTTTCAAAGGCAACTTTACATTTAATAAAAAATATGTGCAAATATTTCCAAATGTACACAATTTGATTTTTTTATTTGTTATAGACATTCACATACAACACTGGAATCTTATCCTATAGGTTAAAAAAAAAATAACAAAAGACAACCTTAATTTCAAGTAAAATTTTCATTGACAACACAAATTTAAAAGTATGGTTACTATTCACAACATGCACAGAAAAGACAGCATCCCTAGAGTGTCCTTGGGAAACAAGTCAGATAGACTGTGGTCTTACGAGTGGGACCCAAGATTTTACAAAACTCTAGCCTTATTGTAAAATTTAAGTTTGGTATGTCCTTCAACTAATGAGCAAAAGGGCAGTGCATATTTCCTCAATCAAACAGAGACATTCATCCATTTTTTGCAAGACTGTTATATTCAATCTTATAAGATTTGTCACTTTTATAGGCAGGTATTGATGTGGAAATGAGATAATATTATAATCCTGTTTAGGGTATTCCCAAAAGAGACATCATTCTAAATCAGTGGAGGACAGTACAACCCATGAGCGTGAAAGAATATTGCAACATCCCAATCCATTGCAACTCACTTGAATTCCAATACACAGAAGCAGAACGTGTGGGAGTTAGGGGAGATGATGGGGCCACCTTTAGGTAACCAGTGTGGTGTGATCACTGAAAATAATTCTTCCGAAGTAGATAACTTGTTTCTGATTGTATTTAAGAAGAAAAACGGGGAGAAGACATACTGCCTTTGAAGAGCCAAACACATTTGAGAATTTCACACGTTTTGTGCCAGAGGTACAATGTAACTCTCAACCAGGCAAAACACCGTCTCAGTTGGGGACCTGACTATTTCTTTTCCCCTCAAATTTAAGTACAACTTCATTCATTCCAGTGTGAAATGTATGGTAATAGTCCTTGGGACTAAAGCCTATGTATTATATATAATACCTAGAAAATTGTTGGCACTCAGAAAAGATTAAAAATAAAAGACGCAAAATGTTCTGGTTTAAAATACGGATTTTTACGAACCTATGTATTTTCTGGATGTCTGGGTGGCTCAGTCAGTTAAGTGTCTGACTCTTGGTTTTGGCTCAGGTCATGATCTCACAGTTTCGTGAGTTCGAGCCCCACATTGGGCTTTGTGCTGACAGAGCAGAGCCTGCTTGGGATTCTCTCTCTCCCTCTCTCTTTGCCCCTCCCTCACTCGCTCTCACACACTCTCTCTCCCTCTCTCTCAAAAATAAATATATAAACTTTTTTTTTTTTTTAATTTTTTTTTCAATGTTTTTTATTTATTTTTGGGACAGAGAGAGACAGAGCATGAACGGGGGAGGGGCAGAGAGAGAGGGAGACACAGAATCGGAAACAGGCTCCAGGCTCCGAGCCATCAGCCCAGAGCCCGACGCGGGGCTCGAACTCACGGACCGCGAGATCGTGACCTGGCTGAAGTCGGACGCTTAACCGACTGCGCCACCCAGGCGCCCCTATAAACTTTTTTAAAAACTATATATTTTCTATGTATATAGTCCAAACAAGTTTTTTTTCTTTTGATATTGAGCTCATTTAGAATGCTCCATCTTTAAAAACTCATTTAAAATTTGTTTTATATTTATTTATTTTTGAGAGACAGAGTAAGACAAAGTGAGACTGGGGGAGGGGCAGAGAGAGAGGGAGACACAGGATTGGAAACAGGCTCCAGGCTCTGAGCTGTCAGCACAGAGCCTGACGCGGGGCTCGAACCCACAGACTGTGAGATCAGACCTGAGCTGAAGTCGGACGCTCAACCGACTGAGCCACCCAGGCGCCCCTTTAAAAACTCATTTTAAACATAGATTTATAATCAGGCTGTTCACTTTTTATTTATTTATTTTTGTTTGTGTTTGGAAAAGTGGTCAGAATTCTGTTAAAGATCACTTGCTTTACATCTTGCTAAAATTTTAGAGAAAAATATCAACTCAGTCTTATAAATGTATCAAAATTAGGGTTTTTTTGTCCAAAATGACACAATTTTTGCATTAGATTTTAAGTAGAACATACCTCTATAGACCTGTACACAGTGATCATTTCTATAAACTCAGGTAAATTAAAGCTGCATGTTTAAGCTAGAGATAATCTGTCATACATTGTATTTGATCTTAACTGTGATCCATGATTATTATCATATCAAATATGATTTCTACAAGCCACAATAATCTCATTGCTTCACTTCTCTGAATCAGTGTTTCTAAAAATAGATCAGCCTGTTTCTGAAACTTTTATTATTATTTTTTTTAATGTTTATTTATTCTTGAGACAGAGACAGAGCGTGAGCGGGGGAGGGGCAGAGAGTGAGGGAGACACAGAATCCGAAGCAGGCTCCAGGCTCTGAGCTGTCAGCACAGAGCCCGACACAGGGCTCAAACCCACGAACTGTGAGATCATGACCCGAGCCGAAGTCAGATGCTTAGCCGACTGAGCCACCCAGGCGCCCCTAAAATAGATCAGCCTGTTTCTGAACCTTTTAAGTGACCCTTTTTTTTTTAAAGTCTGGTCACATATAATAACACTGATTATTGAGTACTAAATTTGCGTTTTAAAAACTTTGTTGATGTATTCACTAAAAGTGGTTTTTGAAGACCTTTATTGACGAATGCATTAATGATTAAACTTCTTCATTTATTCAGTGCCACCATACACTGTGATCGATGCAGCTCATGGGAATCGAGGTCAGTCAGAAATTGATTTTTTCTTAGGATAATCCTTCCCGACTCACCTGCCCACAGAGACTGTTGGGGCACACTTACCCCGACTACACAGGGGTACACCAGTCCCCACTAGAGCACTGTTAGCAAATCTGATATGAAGGAACAGCAGCACAACATCAGCAGATCCTGGACATTGCTAAATCACCTGGATAATCTTCACCGTTTTGCGCATTGTAGAGGTAAGCTATTTACTTTATAAATCAAGCCTTAAAAATAAATCTTAGTCGTTCTCTTTCATTGGCTAAGAAGTTAAAAAAAAAAAAAAAGATTTTTTAAAAAAAATCGAATGGAAAGAGAATGAGTGTCTCAAGTCCAAAGAAATAGTCCATGCAGAAAATGTTTGCATAGAATTACGTTGGTGGGTAAATTCTGCCTTGCAGTCCCGGCTTATAGCAACCTCCTGAGCCCACTTTCAGGAAGCAAGGCTACGCATAGCCTGTGGAAACAAAGGGGAAATGAAACGTTCATACAAATGAATTCTCCTTTGGTCTACATTATCTCTGTGTTTTACAAACAGGATTTCATAGTTTGGGTTACTCACGTCTACTCATCCTAGGTGTGCATGGGGTAAAAACTTAATTTTGTACCTCATTACTCTCCACTTGGATTTCTTTAGAAACAGTAAGTACTGTTTATTGAGCACTTACTATGTACAAGAGACTAGTATTCCTTTGCATGCATCCTTTAATTTGTACAACTCTGTTATACTGTTTCTATTTCACATGAAGGAACTAAAATGAAGACTCGGCAAGTAATTTTCCCTGGGCTACACAGCCGGTGAGTAGCAGATTTGGGACTAGCACACAAATCTGTCTCGTTCTAAAGCTCATACTTTTAAAACCACTCCACTGTACTCCTTTGCTAGCTATAGGTACCCTACCTGAATCCATTACCTGAATAAAGATGCCGTTAGTTTATAGGGCAATCCAAAAAAACTTCTGTAATGTGGCAACTTCCTAACTTCCAATTTTGATGAGTGTTTACTCCACTAAGTCAGCCTTATAACCATAATCACAAACTGCTAAAGCCGGAAGTACTTCTAAGCTCAAGAATGACATCCCCAGGCACCTGGGTGGCTCAGTCAGTTAAGCATCTGACTGGATTTCAGCCAAGGTCTTGATCTCAGGGTCATGAGTTCAAGCCCCATGTTGGGCTAAGAATGACATTCTTAGACTCACTAAGCTGGTGGACTAAGGAGGTAGGACCTCTGATTTTCACCCTAGCAATGTATTTTCTCCACAAAAATCTCCGCCTGTCCTCCACACTACCTGATTTTACCATAGGGGTTCGAATGTTGAGAACAACATGTTTATCAAGATCTGGAATAAGGCAGAGAAGGCAAGCTGATCAGATTTGCATATGACGCCAGTAGGATGGAGAGATCGTATGCAGGTGAGGAGTTCAGAATTCGAAACTGTATCCACAAACTAGAACCAACAAGATGTAGTCTGGTAAAAATATGTGTAACCCTGCTTTAGGGTCAAAACTCAATTACATAAATATAAATGGGGAGCCTAGCTGGGCCATAGTTTGTGTAAAATGCCCAAGTTTGTTGTTGGCCCCTTGCTCAATAGTAGCCAAGATTTTGATGTGGCTGCAATGAAAATAAACACATTTTAAAGTCACAGTAATAGACATATCTTGACAAGATCAAGGTAGATTGTGGTTGCATAATCTCCATGCTGACCTGACTCCATCTGGGATCTTATGTCCCCTTTTTGACTAGAGAAGCATTGACAAATTTTGTGCCTGAGGAATAAAGGGAACTGGAGGAATCTAGCCTGAAGTGGAGTCTGATGGAACATGAGAGCTACCGTCAAATATATAAGGGCTGTTCAGTGGGAGGGTTTGTGTTGCTACAGAAGGCAGATCTCAGTCCACTGGGTAGTTACTAAAGAAAGGCTGCATCTAGTTTTGTAAGCAAAACTAACACTTGGAGACATCCAACCATGTAACAAACTCCCTTGAAAAGCTACCAGTTGCCAATATCTGGAAATGTTCACACAAAAGCTAAGTCAACATCCTTGGGGATGGACTAGGAGAGATCTCTGCACAGGGCTAGTATGTGGATGTCTTGATATTCCAAGACATCTTTCAACCTTAAAGTTTCTATGCTCTTCCTTTGTGGGCCCCATCTTACTTGATGGTGGAACCATAGAGTTCAGTCAGATACTACGCTTCGGTCAAGGTTCTTAGGAAGAGTCTGATGTCCCAAGAGCATGAGAAATACATGGCATCAATCTTGAATGGAGTGTCCTCTTTACCATTGTCAGTCAGATAAAGAAAGGGTCCTGTGCCTCACATACTTCTCTTGAAGCTTATGAAACTCCCTGGCCTCAGGTAGGAAAGGAAGAGGATGTATGGGGAGGCTTAGGTAGAAAACCAGGACCAGTGTGCTGGCTGCTTCTAGTCACTGATCATGCCTACATACCTGGGGCAAAGGGTCCCTAAGTACTTAATGCCCCCAAGGGATAATTCTTGTTTTCCACCATTTTCCCCTTTCTATGAAGCCATCCTTCTGGTATTTTTTCTTAATTATTTTCCCTGAATTGTTTTAATCAGACGTAGTCACTATTTGTGTTATTCTGTTGATTCAAGATTTAATCCAAATTATTTTCTTTGAAAGAAACTAATGACCATACCTCATCCTGGACATCAAGTTCTTCTTCAATCAGCTCTGCTTCCATTAATTCAAGAGGATCTTTACAGTCTTGGATGAGCGTAATCTTGACCAAGAGAACAGAGAATATTTATTGGAACGATAATGACATCAGCCCATCAGCCCACCTGATACCCCACAGAAAATTATCTGAGGCTTCGCTGGTGTTTCTCATCTATGATCTACATACCACAAAATCCTTCACAGCTTTCTGTTCTTCTGCATTTCCCACCTTAGAATTTTTCCCCATACTATTTTTTCACATTCAAGTGTGAACTGGCACCGTTCTCCACTGTCTCACCTCCTTTTCAGCTCTCTTCTCCAACCTCTGAAGTGTGTACCTCTTAAGAGTCACCCTGTCTGCCTAAATGACTCAGGACTCAGTCGTGTTTTTCTTTCAATGGCTGAGCTGAGAGCACTTAGTACACCCTCGAGTATACAGCGAATGCCCAGCGGAGGGCTTGTGACCGATGACAATGAACAGTCCCCCGCTGAACTGGATGGAGATTTTACTGGAGGTGGAAGACCAGAGTGTATGGACCCAGTTGGTTTTGGGGGAAAGTTCTGCTTTTTAGCAGTAACGTGCAATTTAACCTTCCACACAGAGGAAACCAATAGCAATTTGGGCTTTGTTTTATGTGTGAAGAAGGATATTTCTAAAGCAACTCCAAACGCGTACCCAGGCAAGAGTGATGTTTCAAAGTGCTTTTCAGCTACTTTCCACCTCAGACATAAATAACCCAATTTTCTTTGCTCGTGCAGAAATGCATCAGGGACTTGTTGTCCTCTGTTGCGGATGGTCATGACATAATGGGAAAGTTAGAGGCTGGGTGTAACCACAAGTTGAGGCTATCCTGGGATAATCCCTGTGATGGTCAAATAAAGGGACAGGGAGAGGGTCATATCACTGCATCCGCAATCTCCATAATATGCAAGTTACACTTCCTGAAGGAAAGGAAAGTACCACAGGCAAGAATTTATCATCATTTGCTAGACATCTACCACATATGGGACTTTGTGCTAGACACTGAAGTCACATAGAAGTAGAAGGTTCCTGGTATAATGGGTCACCAGTAGCGCTCATCCTCCTATCCAGTGACCTGGTAGATGTATGATAGAAGCACTCATTTATATGCAGTCTAACATTTGTTCAGGGTCAAAAAATCCATCTCAGCCACTCTCAGTGCCTCCCTGACGGCAGACAAGATGGAGTCTAGCCCTGGGAGGGGCATGCTTGGTTAGTGGTTTCTGTGATACTCCTGGCCTGAGAGCTTGAATCAGAAGTAGGGTATAAACAAATAACAAAATAACCATTTTCAGGTTGAGAAAGAATTTGACACCTCAGGTCTAGACACTTTTAAGTGAGGTGCTTTTTTTGTTTTGTTTTGTTTGTTTGTTTTTTAGATGTTTTGGATGATCCTGCTTTGGTTTTGTTACCTGTGAGTTAGAGGATTTTAAGTTAGAAAGTGGAGGAAAGTTTATGAGTTTTCTAAGATGAGCATCTTGCATGTAGCTTGCTTTCCTTTTCTTCTTTTTTTTTTTTTTGAGATTTGTGATTTTACTACCTTTTTTTTTTTGTATGTAAGATCCATACCTTGGTATTTAGTGCTAATATCCACCCCCCACCCCCCAGCATTAAGAGGCCTCTCCACTAACAAGAGCTAAAAAAAATAATGCACTATTGTTTTCTAAGCTAGTTTTACTTCAAACATTAACTTCCAATATACAATAAAAACTTGCTCATCTGAATTTTAGAAGAGAAGGAAGCAATTAAAAATATAGTACATTGTGTCACTGGAATAATTACTATTGTTGCTATTTTATAAGTGTTTGTTTTAATTTTTCAAATTCACTGTCAGAGGGTCCATGAGAGAAGAGGTTCTTGGGCCAGGCCCAGTGACTCAGCCTAGTGACCCAGCCTGGAATGCTTGGCTGTCCGGGGTATGTGTCGGGATAGTTGACAAAATAAGGAAGCTCATGGGAAACCAGGGTCTATTCTATTTTCTGGGAAATTATTAACTCTGGGCTGACTCATGACTTTTCTTTTTTTCTTTTTCAAAGATCACTTATGACCTAAAGGATTCTATTTAAAGACATTTATCACTGAGGTTTTCCAGATGGCTGAAAATTTAAATTATATATACAATTGTGCATTTGTATACCCATATCACAGAAAATCCAAGATTCGCCACCTATATTCTAAAAAGACATTATTACAGTGAATGCCTACTTTTATTAGTAAGCTCACACGTTGTAAAATAAGTATGCACCAGGTACTACCAGGTGCTTTCCTATAAACTATCTTATTTAGTCATCCTATTAACCCCGTGAGGTAAATGTTTTTACTCCCATTTTACTGATGAAAAAACTGAGGCCCTGAGAAATCAGGCAGATGGCCCCAAATCCTACTAGACTGTGATTCAAGTGTCGATTTGTGAAAATCTTTTGCTCTTTACAGAAATCCTCATAGTTTAGGAAAGATACTTATGTAGAAAGCTTAAATGTTTACCGTTTCTAAAATGGAATCTTGAACCTCTTGGGATTTAACCTGGTTCTGTAGATGGAGGACAGCATCATGGACCGTCAAAAAGAATATGTCCTTTCTAATGTTATCATTAAAGAAACCACATTTCTCCAGTTTTTCTATCATATGATCTTCAAAAGAAAGAGATGACGTTCAGTCTCTAGCAAAACAACACATGTTCGTAACATCAACCAATACTAAATTTTGTCAGCCGCTCCTTTTCATTTTGTTCCCCTCATTTTCAAAATGTGACCCTGCTCTAAACTGACTGAGTTTCTTTTCCAGAAGCGCAGGGAATGGTTATGCCATAACTGGTTGTGGGAGACAGCCTCGACTCACAAGCACGTGGTTTTGCCAGGGTACCCGTCCTCAGGCTGCCATGATGAGCCTGGCTGTTAATGACTCACAGCTGTGCCATTCTCTGAAGAACTTTCCTTGGTCACTGGTTTACACCCCAACCTTGGGTGGCCTACAGCCTTTTACTGACTGATATGAGGGTAAAAATGCTGGCCCCCTTACCTCAAGGAAGGGTAAACTTCTGATGCTTTTCCTGCTTTGTGTTCCTTTCAAACTCAGGCTAAGGTAGACTTCTAAAACAATGCCTTTGTCCAGCCTCTTTCCCTGCCCTATGCTGCCTCCAGCAGTCCTGCATGAATTTCTCATGTATACTCTCAATAAGTCACTTGCCCAAGAATCTTTATCTCAGGGCCTATTTCTAGAGAACTCAGTCTGAGCACTAGCATTTTCCTATACACATACACTCGTACATAGAGAGACACAGACTCAGACCCTAGAGGAGCCTCTGCTTCTAAAGAACCTAAGTCATCCCCATGGTAAATTCTCTCCATTGGCCCTGTACTGTTATCAGGACATACATTTCCACGGATTACCAGCTCTACTGCACAGATTGGAAGTAATATTTTTCCAGGTTTCAAAAAGGCCCTCCGAGTAATTGCATAATGGGTAGAGTTTTTGTTTGTGGCACTGAAAAATTTTGGAAATTGATAGCTGTAATGGCTGTGCAACACTGTGACTGTACTTAGTGCCACTGACTTAATTGTCCACATGAGCATGACCAAAATGGCAAATTTTATGCTATACATCTTTTACCACAATAAAAAATAGTTTGAAAAAAAGGCTCTTTGGACATCATGTACCCACACTCCCAAGGTAGAAGAAAGGGCTCAGCAGAAAGTCTTATAGGTAGATATGTTTGTGCGTGCATTTACCTTGAAGCGATGCA
Source organism: Panthera uncia (assembly GCF_023721935.1). Classification (NCBI taxonomy): domain Eukaryota; kingdom Metazoa; phylum Chordata; class Mammalia; order Carnivora; family Felidae; genus Panthera; species Panthera uncia. Next base: position 73,661,908 of record NC_064816.1, read on the forward strand.
AAGTACACATTTACATCAATTCTTTGAAATTCTTTGACAATCTAAAAATTTAAAAAAGAATTTGTAACAGTGAGTGACTTCATCTGCCCATAATTCAGTAGCATTCAATTACTCGTTCAGGAGAAACTTGAACACTTTCATGGTTAATCAGGACTTTAAGGAAAGTTGATTACTGGAGGAAAGTTCATTATTAGAAAACCACAGAAGTTTTCAACCTACAGTGATGGTATGATTAGGGATGAAAAGACCATCTCAAGAGGTGGTAAATCCAGTGCACAACAGCACAGGGCTCAACAGCACAGAGGCGATTAAAGAATGTTTGCGGAAGAAAGGAAAGAGGGGCATACAGGAAGCTTCCTAACATAGTCCCTGCTGATTGGAGACAAGAGCATACATTTGTATCTTGCAATGGAAGATACAGGCGTATGGATATGTGGCCATTGGATTCCAAATGTAAAACTGACCTAAAAAGGTCTCTGTATTTTGACTGTATCAATGTGAATATCCTAATTGTGATTTCTGTTCTATGGCATTGCAAGATGTTCCCAGGGGGAGAAACTGGATAAGGGTTTTCATAGGATCTCTCTGCATTATTTCTTAAAACTCCATGTGAATCCACAATTATCTCAAAATAAAAAATTTAATTAAAAAACTCAAGATACAGGCAAAGGCAATATTGGGAAATAAGAACAAAGCTGGAGGTATCATAATCCAGGATTTTGAGATATGCTACGAATCTCTAGTAATCAAAACAGTATGGTACAGGCACAAAAATAGGCATATAGATGAATGCCTATTTCATTCATATAGAAGAAATTTGTATATGTATTCATATAGAAGAATACAAGATAGAGCCCAGAAATAACCCCACACTTAAATGGTCATTTTTTTTAATGTTTGTTTATTTTTGAGAGAGAGAGAGAGAGAGAGACAGAGTGCAAGTGGGGGAGGGGCAGAGAGAAGAGGGAGACAGAGAATCTGAAACAGGCTCCAGGCTCTGAGCTGTCAGCACAGAGCCCGACGCGGGGCTTGAACCCACAGACCACGAGATCATGACCTGAGCTGAAGTCGGACGCTTAACCAACTCAACCACCCAGGTTACCCACACACTTATGTGGTCAGTTAACCTATGGCAAAAGAGGCAAGAATATACAATGGGGAAAAGACAGTCTCTTCAACAAATGTTGTTGGGAAAACTGGACAGCTACATGCAAAAGAATGAAACTGGATCCTACCTTACACCATACACACAGAAAAACTCAAAACCCAGCAACCTACTCAACGGGAGAAGATATTCATAAATAATACACCCAATAAAGGGTTAATATCCAAAATAGAGAAAGAACTTATACAACTCAATACCCAAAACCCCAAATAATCTGATTAAAAATGGGCAGAGGACCGGAATAGATGTTTTTCCAAAGAAGACCTACAAATGGCCAACAGACACATGAAAAGATGCTCAACATCACTCATCATGGGAAATGCAAATCAAAACCACAATGAGATATCACCTTCCACCTGTCAGAATGGTTAATATCAAAAAGACAAAAATTAACAAGCATTGAAAAAACTGTGGAGGAAAAGGAACCCTTGTGTACTGTTGACGGTGATATAAATTGGTGCAGGCAGCTACTGTGAAAAACAGTATAGAGGTTCCTAAAAAAATGAAAAATAGAAATAACAAATGAGCTGATAATTCCACTACTGGGTATTTACCCAAAGAAAATGAAAACACTTGTTCAAAAAGATATACGCACCCCTCTGTTTATTGAACATTATTTACAATAGCCAAGATATGGAAGCAACCCAAGGGTCCATCAATAGATGAATGGGTAAAGAAGCGGTGTACACACACACACACACACACACACACACACACTAGAATATTACTCAGCCATAAAAAAAAAATGAGATCTTGCCATTTGCAACAACATAGATGGACAAAGAGCCACGTGAAAAGATGCTCAACATCACTCATAATGCTAAGTGAAATAAGTCAGAGAAAGACAAATACCATACGATTTCACTCATACGTGGAATTTAAGAAACAAAGCAAATGAGCCAAGAAACAAAAAAACCCCAGAGTCTTAAATGCAGAGAACAAACTGGTGGGTTGCCAGAGGGGAGAAGGGTGAATAAAGGAAATTAAGAGTACCCTTATTGTGGTGAGCACTAAATAATGTATAGAATTTGTTGAATCATTATATTATTCATCTGAAACTAATGTTATACTGTATGTTAATTATATTTCAGTAAAAATGTAAAAATTAAAAAATCAAGACATGAGAACTATGGGCAATAATAAAAGAGAACTTCACATTTTAAGGGAAAAAAAATCAAGACCTCTGTTTGGAGATATAAATAAATAGGTGTGGGTGTGGGAAATATCCTGGTATTAGATAAGTTAGTACTCTCCCCAAAAGTAATTCATTAAACCCTTTGCCCAATACAATCTACAATGGATCTGAACCAAAGACGAGAGTAAAGTGCACAGTAAAGAATAAGATTTATGTTTTCATTTATGTGCTCAAATGAGCATTATAATAGCCACGTTTTCTAAAAGAACTGGAATAGAACCTGTCAGTGTGTGTGTGTGTGTGTGTGTGTGTGTGTGTGTGTGTGTTTAGAGAGAGCACAAGCAAGGAAGAGGGACAGTGGGGACAGAAAGAGAATCCCAAGTAGGCTCCACACTCAGCATGGAGCCCAATGTGGAGCTTGATCCCACGACCCTGGGAATCACAACCTGAGCCAAAATCAAGAGTCAGATGCTCAACTGAGCCACCAGGTGCTCTGCAACTGTCAGCATATTCTTGAACTCTTCTGTCAAGTATAATCACTTTTTCTGCCTAACCTGCCTACTATCCACCCCGTGGAATCATTTCCTGCCCTTGCAGAGGTAGCCAGGAAGCCCTAACTAGGCTAAACCTCAGTAAGGGTTTCATTTCCAAAGTTTTTAAATAGACTTTAAACATTTTTAAATTTTAATTCCAGTGTAGTTAACATATCAGTTCCAGGTGTACAAAATAGGGATTCAGCAGTTCCATATATGCCTCAGTGCTCATCAAGAGAAGTGTACTCTTAATCCCCTTCACCTATTGGGGTCATTTCCATGTTATTACATCTGATTGTCAGTACCTTGACCCTGCTTTTGTCTCCGACCCTCTTACTACAACCTGCAGCTTCACCTAAACTTGACACTTGCAGTCAAGTTGACCCTAATTAGTCTGTTTTGGAGCACTTCACATGGTTGTCTTTATTTTATTTTTTTAATGTTTATTTATTTTTGAGAGAGAGAGACAGACAGACAGAGTGTGAGCGGGGGAAGGGCAGAGAGAGAGGGAGACATGGAATCAGAGGCAGGCTCTAGGCTCTGAGCTGTCAGCACAGAGGCCGACGCGGGGCTCAAACTCATGAACTGTGAGATCATGACCTGAGCTGAAGTTGGTCCCATGACCCAGGAGCCCCCATTTTTTCTTCTTTTAAATATTCCATTTTCTATACTCAAAAAAATAAAACCTAATAAATATTAATATTTGCTGAGATACTTCTAAACATTCTTTCTTTATATATACATAGCATATATATATTATATATTAGCTTTTTTATTAGCTACATATATAATATGTCCATATATATAAACCTATTTAATCTTCATAACAACCCCATGAAGTAGGTACCATCATTACTCCCATATTGCAGATTAAGAAATTGAGGTACAGACAGATTAAGCAACATGTCCATGGACACACTGTGAGTAAGTGGGAGAGCCGGGATTCAACCACATGTCTGGCCTCGCAGTCTATGCTTTAAAATACTACACTGTGTTGCAAAAGCATTCCTCTAGAAAAATTACAGATCCGACAATCACCCTTTTGCAAGACCAGGTACCCCGTATCATGGTACTATGGCCAAAGCTCCAAATCTGTCATTCAAAGCACCAAAACCTTACCATTCGCAATGATCTCACTCCAACAACATCCAAGAAAGACACAGCTCCACAATCAAGCACGAGGCTGTGGATTGGCACTTTGGGAACATTCACTTTGACCGGAAGCTCAGAGTTCCAATCCACTTGAATCTCTATTTCCTTGGTTGGGATATCAAGGTCTTCTGGGTCTTCAACATCTTCATCAGGCTCAAAAGCATCATTTGATGAACCAGCATCCCTTATAATGCCATTCTAAACAAAGAAAACACTGCCAACTTAGTTGCCAATGACAGGGACACCTTGCAATAATGCATCTCAAATTACTTAAAAGTCCTATACACTTTTCCTTGGCGAGCAAAACATCAAAGGGATGAACTCTTAAGGAATGAGATTTACCTCAGTCCAAACTGTGATGTTCCCTAAGAAGAAAAATGGAAGAGCAGAGGAGCCAGGAAACTCTTGATTTCTGGAAGATTGTGGAACTTGGCCAAGAGATACATAGGCAGGAGAGTCTGAATAAAAGGTAATAGATCTAAAAGTTTATGAACTTAGCTGCCTTCTGTTGTGAGCATTTTTCTGGCATTGAATTAGCATTTATTTTGTTCCCTTCAGTAAAAATAAGGTTTATTTCTCTATGGGAAAAAGTATCACACTCTGTGTTTCCAGAGAGTTCTGCTGATTTTTTAATTCTCTCCCATTCCCTCTTGTCTACAAGAATAACTGTCGTCCAACATACATTGTCAACTGCCTGAACACATCTGGGTACCAAAGCGAATAAATCTAACTTTCAACTGTCTAACTGCTTTCATTTTCACATGAGAAGGAAAGGGATTTAACAAGAAAAAGAAAGATGTCGCCTCACCTTTGTTGCCCTTAATTGTCCTTTTTTGATGAGTTTCTGTATTGTCCTCAGTGCTTTCAGTCTCTTATTATACACTCTAATGGCATCAAATCCAACCTTTGGAAAGAAATGTCAAGTTACTTAAAACATCTGGTTCCTAATGCTCATTAACGGTAATTGTTATCTGGAAAGGCGATTTCCCAAGTGGTATTATTCCTTGAGACATCCTGCCAAAAAAGAAATTCTGAGGTCTAGTGGAGGTCTCCAGTATCACCCCTACCCCACCTAGCCAGAGACTCAGGGAAGACAGTCTCATATTAAAGGCTCTAAAAGAGTAAAATACAAACAAACAAACAAACAAACAAAGCAAAAAAAAAAAAACAAAAACAAAAAAAACCACACAGAATAACCTCTTTAGCTTTAAGTCTGTGTTAACAAATTTCCTTGACATCACAGAGCCCTTTTGCTATTGTAAAATCTATGACCATTCCCTTGAACCAGTTTGCTCTGGAACTCACTTAAGAAAAACACTGATATAGGGGCAAACCTCAGCTTCAAAGCTTGGCATGCCATTCTAGGCCAGAATTTCTGGCTTACATATTCCACTTACACTTTCTACTCTTTACTCCAACTGGGCAAACACCCTCCCTGCCCAAATACACGTCCTTACCTCTGACTCTCAGCTCACATAGTTTCCAAACACCTGACATAATCTTATGTGATTAGCCCAACTCACATGGATTTCTCCCTTCTCTGAACTCTTCACATTTACTGTCTAAACTACTGTTTTGGTCTTCCATAGTTATTGCTACCTGGATTTTAACGTATGGTATTTCTGGGTCCTTACCTGTTGCCAAACAGATTGTAAGTTACTTGGATGTTATAATTCTTAAAGCCCCATACAAACGGAATAGGGTGTAGGGTCTTGTCCAGTTTGAGGCAATAAATACCCGTAGAATGAATGAAGTCTCAAAGGAGGTTATAAACCAAATTTCTAGGGATAAAATACTCACTGTGGACTTGATACATTTTTTAAAACCATCAACGTTGCCGTAAAAAATGGGACTGGAAAATCTAAGAATCTTCACTCCTTCAGGTTCTTCAATCTGGCATTAAGAAAACAAAATGTGTGAAGTTAAATAATTTCAGCCTTCAAATATTTAATTAAATTTCTGGCTTTTCGGCTAGGAGCCAAGTTACAATTACTCTGAGGGGCTGGATGACAGCACTCACTTCTCCCTGAACAGGGTCTGTCTCCACTTAGGAGGCAATAGGTTATTCAAACTACTGGAACTTTACAGTCCCATAGAAGATCAAGTTAGGAAGGGCCTTCGTAAGCAATTATTCAACACTCTGATTTCCAGATGGAGAAACTGAGGCTGAGAATGAGGACGTGATTTGCCTCAGGTTCATACCACGGAACCCCAATTTGTTCTTTGGCTAAAATTCTTTAAAAAAAAAAAAGGAGTGTTGGAGCACCAAGGTGGCTCAGTGGGTTAAGCATCCAACTCTTGATTTCGGCTTAGGTCATGATCTCATTGTTTGTGAGTTCGAGCCCTGCATCAGGCTCTGTGCCAGGGAGCCTGCTTGGGACTCTCTCTCTCTCTTTCCCTCTCTTTTTGCCCCTCCCCCTCTTGCTCTCTCTCTCTCAAAATAAATATATAAACTTAGAAAAAAAGAAGGAACAAGAAAAAAGGTAGTAAACTGAGGGGATGTGCAAGAATGGAGGCCAACAATGTCGGTTGCTTGCTCTCACCCTGGCACATGGTGGCCAGACCAAAAGTAGATCTTGTGAAATCCTAGACTTTTCTAGTCTTTAGGAATCATAGCAATTTCAGTCCGAGCCCCTGAGGTGAGAAAACAGGTGTTGGGAGGCTGAGTGATGTGGACAGAGTCTCCCCAAAGTGGAGCCTGGAACTGCAAACCCCCAAACTCAGCCCATGATTCCCTGAGCCAAAAGATTCTCTACCATCATTGTTTAGCTCTTGGCAGTGCCGAGAAAGATGTGGAAATAAATTAAGTAGCAGCTAATGGAATTCCAGATTCTGTGTCCAACATTTTTTTACGCTAAATTGGTTTTTTTCTTGATTTTCTTTCTCTGCTTTTTCATCGCCGTTTCCCCTGGTGACCGCTAAGCTACTTCAAGGAACACAAGCCAATAAGTGGGATGTGTCTTTTCTTTATGTTTTCACTTCCAATATTATATGTCATTTCTTCCAATTCCAAGATTGGAGCAAAATGTCTAATCAGAGAGCTTAAAAGTCTTGTGTTAGCATTAAATGAAGATAATCTTACAGGGATTTCAGATGATTTCATGGGGGGTAAGGATTACATAGCAGAGAAATAGAATTTTGATGCAACTTCTGGAAATAATCAAACTGCTTATTTTTTAAAATTCCTTTTACAATGGTTTTACATTAAAAGGACATTCAGGGGTGCCTGGGTGGCTCAGTCAGTTAAGCGTCCAACTCCAGCTCAGGCCATGATCTCATGGGTTCATGAGTTTGAGTCCCACATTGGGCTTTCTGCTGTCAGCACAAAGCTGGCTTCAGATCCTCTGTGCCCCTGTCCCCATCCCCCGCCCCTTCCCATGCTCTCTCTCAAAAATAAATAAACATTAAAAAACAAACAAACATTCAAACTAGCATGGACACAATTCATACAAACCATGGATAGCAGAGAGCACATTAGGTCAAAGTTTTCATGACACCCCCAGTGAACTTCTAAACTTTCCTGGAAGAAGCCTCCCCCTTTAGCTACCTTGTACCTAACACACTGAAAGAGAAATATGCTACCCCCTGAAAATCCAGGCTAGCAACCCAAGGGCAGCAACTGTCTCACAAAGGCACTTACATTTTTGTAATTCTTGGTACTTTTGTAAATGTCTGTGCTAGGAATGCTTCCAAGGCTGTTCCATGAGGGACTAAAAGAAGAAAAATTAGGTCAGGATTTTGTGGAACAGGCATACTTTGGAATAAAAAATGACAAGACATCACAGATCCGAAAGAGCCCATCATTCTTGGCTCTTTATTGCATTGTGTGTCCTTGTTAGCGATCACATCTTCCTGCAGCTAATTCTGAAATGAACAGCTGGTGTTTGCGTGGGTCCTTGGAGAAGGAGGATTTTCCTGAGGGCTGAGAGAAGTCATGAACATCCCACTCCCCTGTGTACAACACTTTAGAGGCCAAGCAAAGAGCTTTCACACATGTTAAGTTTTATCTAGGAGCCGCCAAACTTCTGGAAGGTCAGCAGTACTGTCCTCATTTTTATGGTTGAGTAAGCTGAGGTTCAGATAAGGCCAAAAAGGCCCTGGAGGTAAGGTTAGGTTAGGTTATCTTTAACCCAGGGGTCCTCAGTGCCTGGCACAGTGCCTGGAACTTACTCGGGAGTTAGAACAACTGTCTGATGAAATATGGCGAGTCTGCGGTGATCAGATTAGTCTCAATTTCTAGAAATGGGAGCCTGGGAGAGCCAGCAGTACATCCTTCCCATCAACCAGACTGTTCACTTCCTGTTCCTGGTACCATCAAATAACTTCCGTGATTCTTCAGGTGTGACTAGGGACAGGTGCTAAACATAATTCCCGAAGAAAGAGTGTCTGTTTGTGTGCCCTCTGGATCAGCCGTATAATTACTGGAAATGAAATATTGCGGAGGATACAATTTTTGGTTGGCGAAAAGCCTAGTTACCAAATCAGTGGCCAAAACGTACCACTGCTTTCTCCTCAGCTTACTGGGCTGTGCCAAATTTTCAGAGTGTTCATAAGCTATAGAGCCTCTCTCTACAAACTTTTCTCTCCCAACCACACCCACGCAAGGCAAAGCACACACTGTGGCATACAGACCATGAGAAGAAACATCTTCCAAGGACAGGTTCTGAGTTACTTCCCAGCAGCAAATTGGGTACTTTGGGAGCTTGTGAACTCTCCTGGGCCCTTGGGGAACCAGTTAAGAGTGCTGAGGCAGTGAACATAAGCTTTGGGGAAGACTCCAACGTGCCAGGGTAGGGAAGAAGTAGGAGAAGGAGAATTGGCCAGTGGAACAACAAGGGTGGGCTTATGCTAAGCTGAAGGTGTCTCAGCTGATGTTTTTCCAGATTCTTTTAACCTTCATGGCCCAAGCACAGGCAGAGAAGAGGCCAGAACTCTGGAAAGATCACAGAAGTTTTGAGGAAGAAACCTGGCTCTGTTTGCCTCTCTGTTCAGACAATTTCATAAACACAGAAGAGCACATACCAAAAGCCTCTTAAGAGTCAAAACAAAGGGTGCCTGGTGGCTCAGTCGGTTAAGTGTCCAACTTTGGCTCAGGTCATGATCTCATGGTTCAAGAGTTTGAGAGCCCCACATCGGACCCTATGCTGACAGCTCAGAGCCTGGAGCCTGCTTTGGATTCTCTGTCTCCCTCTTTCTCTCTTTGCCCCTCCCCAACTTGTGCGTTTTCTCTCTCTCTCTCTCTCTCTCTCTCTCTCTCTCTCAAAAATAAACATTAAAAAAAAAAGAGTGAAAACAAAACCAAAAAAAACCATACACCTTCCGGCTCTCTCACAGATTGTTTTCCATGACATCAAGCCATGTCTTTGCTCTTTTCACTCTGTATATGACCTAATTACATCTATTTCATATAATCATGTGGTTTCTTGGGTACATGTTTTCTTTGGCAGACTGAATGAAATCGGGTTACAGTCAATGCTTTTAAAATCTCCTGTTCTGAGTTATTAGCTTCAGGAGAAAATGAGCTGTAATACACTTTGTGGCTATCTTGTCCCAAGCCAGTATGTGCCCCACAGACTGCATCTCATTTGCAGAAGGAACCACAGAGCCACGTCAGTCCTTACTGAGTCACGCATCTTTTATTCTTACTGTGACCGGAAGGAGAAGGCAGCAGTAGAGCATGTGACTAAATGCACAGATTTAGGGGTGAGATACATCCGGGTTCAAGCCCTGACTCTGCAACTTACTAGCTGTGTGATCTTGGGGAAGGTTCTTAACCTTTCGGAGCTTTGATTTTCTTTTCTGTAGAATGAGAATTAAAAAACCTATTCATGGGATTGTCCCAAAGACTAAATATGATCATGTGTGCCAAGCACTATAGGCTTAATTCATAGAAGCCCTCAATACATAGTAACTATTATGAAAGGGAGTGGTTTCCCTATATTTTATTAAAATGGTATAAGAAATCTCAGGGTGTAGGGAGCCAGGGTGGCTCAGTCGGTTAAGCATCCGACTCTTGGCTTCTGCTCAGGTCATAATGTCACAGTTCGTGACTTTGAGCCCCACATCAGGCTCCGTGCTGTCGGATCGGAGCCTGGGAGCCTCTCTCTCCCTCTCTCTCTGGCCCTCCCCCGCTTGTACTCTTTCTCAAATAAATAAATTAAAAAAAAAAAGAAAGAAATCTCAGGGCATGTTGTCTTCTTTTTGGGAAATCTGGGTCTTACATTACTCACAATTGAACTCTCAGGACCACAGTCAGTAATCCAAACATGAGCCCAGCTAGTAAACCGAGGTCCAGCCCCAGAATGATGGACGCTATGCACGTAAACACCCAGATAACCTAGGACAAAACAGAAATGGAAAGAACCTCGTTAATCTGTCAGGGACCATCAGGTGAGACACTACCTGTAAAAACAAGAAGATCAATTGTCCATGAACAAATTCCACTTTTTAAAAATATTCTTACTTCATTTCATGTTTCAATGGAAGTAGAAACTGATGTTTCCAACAAAGACCAATTGTCCCATTTCAATGTTTTGTTTTTAATTTAAGTTTTGAATAGGGAATGTATTAACGTGGTTCAAAATGGAAGTAATATTAAAAAGGTGTACAGTAGAAAACCTTGCTTCCGACCCTCTCCCCTCTTCACCTGTCCAACACCTTCACTTGTGTTCACATTTCCATGTGTCTGTGTGCATGTACATGTGCACACTTTTCACCAGTAGTTTTTGCAAGTACAAGCAAATATGACTGCATAGCATTATTTTATGTTCCCACATTTCTTAAAGATTTTATTTATTTTTTTAATTTTTAGAAAATGTTTATTTATTTATTTTGAGAGAGAGAGAGAGAGAGAGCACAAACAGGGTAGGGGCAGAGAGACAGGGAGAGAACCCCAAGCAGCCTCAGTGCTGTCAAGGCAGAGCCCAGCGTGGGGCTGTATCCCACAAACCGTTGAGATCATGACCTGAGCCGAAATCAAGAGTTGGAGGCTCAGGGTGCCTGGGTGGCTCAGTTGGTTAAGCATCCATCTTCGGCTCAGGTCATGATCTCACGGTCTGGGAGTTCAAGTTCTGTGTCAGGCTCTGTGCTGACAGCTCAGAGCCTGGAGCCCGCTTGGATTCTGTGTCTCCCTCTCTCTTTCTCTCTCTCTGCCCCAACCCCACTTGTGCTCTCTCTCTCTCTCTAAAAAATAAATAAACATTAAAAAAAAGAGTTGGAGTTTCAACCGACTGAGCCACCCAGGCACCCAGTTAGCTTCTGGCTTTTATGGTTCCTCAGAACAGTTCTGAAGGTTACTTTGGTCAGAGTTAAACTCAGTAAGGGTTTTGTATTTTGGTTTTGCTTTGTTTGAGTTTCGTTTGTCCTTCTATATTACAGAGGGGTTTATTTTTATTATTTTTATTTATTTTTATTTTTTCATTTTTATTATTATTTTTTAGAAAGCTCATTTCTTTTTATTATTTTTTTTAATGTGTTTATTTGGTCTGGTGTTTAATGTGTTTATGTGGGATTCTTCCTAGATGGAAATACATCTTCCCAGGGATACAGGACCTTCCCAAAGCTTGATTCACCTGGCAGGCTTTGGCTTATCCATCCAATTCTAATTTCCGCTCTGGGAGTCCCACAGTGCAGGTGAGATTGAGGAGAGAAGGGGACATAGTGATGCGGCAGGAAGCACATAAGAAACAAACATTTCAGACAAAAATGGGCAGCCAGTGACTTACGGCATCGATCTTATTCTGTCTCCACAGACGAGGAATGTCACACACCTGCATAAACATCCCTTTCAGGTTGGCGATTACAACAGCTGCCAAGACCGACTGTCAAGAGGGACAGGGAAGGCTGTGTTATTCAGGGGAATGGTCTTCCATGTGAGGATTTGTAAATCTCCTGTTATTTCTCTGATGACAGAGCAGTGAAGAGAAATTATGCAATTGGGCTGTTGGGAAGCAGGGTTATACCTTCTGCAAGGGTTCCAGCAGCTTCCCCAGGGCAACAATGGCGACCATCACAATCCCAGCCGAGATGACGCCGGCAATCTGAAAGACACACACCTTCCATGAACGGGGTCCATCCCTCTCCCTCGTGTCTTCCAGCTTGCTGGATGTGTGCAGGAGAGCCTGGCCGTGGGTGCACCTCCCTGCCTCCCCCCTTCTGCTCAGTACTGTTGAGACAAATGAGAATTATTTCTTACAACTCTACACAACTGAAGGAAAAACAGGAAACGTATATATGGTAGCTCTGGCAGGGAAATTAAAGAAAACATGAAGCCTGAGCTTGCTAAGGGAAAGCCGGCTGGGACTGGATGTATTACAGACCTATAGCCTTGGTGTCAGGTGGGGAGGCCACACTTGTAATTATTTGCCATAGCGGGAAACATGGACCTCTCCCCTGCCACAACAACAGATCGTGAATGTTCTTGGGCAATAAATTCCCAAGGCACATATCTAATTCCTCCTCATTACTGAACCAGTAGTCATAATAGCAGTTATTCTGATAACACATCGTACGGACGGCATCAATTTGCACAGAAGTCTCAGAGAAAATAAGTGTACCGGCCCTTCTGCAAATTCAAAATGCTACAGGAGCATAATGAGAAGTGGGACCATACCCCCCTGCCTCCTCCAACAGTCCCTGGGCGCAGGCTCAAGAGTTTTGCCCCCCAGCAGCCCAAGTGATGACGGGGCAACAGCAGGGGTTAAAGGACCTTCAGAAACTTTACCTTCGCTGGCAAAACAAAGCTCTCCTAAGATCCATAAATAGTTAGGAGAGAGGCTGAGGGGGTGGGGCTATTCTCTGGTTTGGTTAGCTGACCAATGAACTCTCTGCTGAGACAGCTGGCACCTGGCCGAGGTGAAGACCAGAAGCTCTGAAACAAAGGAGAAAAGGAGACAGGGCACCAGAAGCAAAGCCACGAGAGAAGAAGCAACAGGGAAGATTGTACCGGGCGCAGGGGTCTGCCTGGTACTGGAGGTGTGAGCTGAAAGAGACAGATAAAGCCAACATACGTAGGAGATCTGAAAACCACAGGAAATTTCATAGCCACCATCTTTCCACCTGGCAGACTGATCATTCAGGTTCCCACCGTGGTTACCTCAGCCTGAGGCAACATCATGCAAATGATGGGCTGTGCACATCCGGATGCTTTGCACATTCAGAGCCCTCTGTTAGACTCTTTGCTGCCCGTTAGCACCACGGCTCCAGGATGCCCATGCCTTCGTGGTTTTCCCTCACCTCTCTAAGCAGAGCAGCTGATGTCCTCCCTTCTTCCCTCCCTTCCTTCCTTTCTTCCATACAATCGCTTAGCCAACATTGTTGTCTATCATGAGCCACTTGCACCTTGCCATGGATGTAGTAGAGCTCTGTGAATTGCTAAAGGAAAGGGAGATCTGGGGACAGAGATGACAGCCCATGTCGAGGGGAATGGCCACCCACTCGCCAAATATATGCAACACTAAGCTGCCAATTATGGGGACCGGGACAAATTTTGGTCGCTATATTAAAATCTGCGAGGGGTCCATTACATGCACTCACTCTATCAGGCTGGTTTGTGGGAGGTGCTGTACATTTTATATCTATGAGCACATTCAGTTGCTAGAAAATTAATTAATTCTGTTACAAGTGAGAAGGTAATCGGAGCTGAGGGAAGTTTGCAATCAGAATTACTTTTTAGTGAGTCAGCAGGAGTCCGATGGGGGTGAAAGAAACAACAGGTTGCAATGTTCAGCTCTTCTACAATCTGAGGATGTGCTGCAGACAGTTAACGGTCACTAACCCTCATTATTCCATTCCTTCATTCAGTAAGTATTCGCCGGGGTGTTTCTTTTGCGTCAGGGCACAGTATATGCATCACAGGTACCACGATGCTTTTCCTATCGTGAGGAGTTAATGACGGGAACACTAAGCGTTTACAGGTATGTGCCAGCACCTTACAAATGTGGCGTGTGTTTGTTTTTAAATCCTCACAACATCCCTATGAGGGGGATACGATTAATCCTCCCATTTTATAGATGCTGAAAACTGAGGTCCCAACATCAGAGAAAACATGAGAAGCCACACAACGAGGGAAGAGCTGCCAGTGTGTGTGTTTGTGAGTCCCTGGATTGTAGTCCAGGCTATTAGACTTTTAACCCTGAACTTAGTATACATTTCAGTAATTAAAGAGCAAGTCACGTCTGTGCTTGCTTCGTTCTTCACTACTGAAATCCTGGCATCCTTCATTCCTAAATATAATACCTGCCAGTGTGTGATGGCAGGTGTCAGCTTACCAGAACACCATTACCCCCAGACCTCTGCCAAGGCATCACTTTACACGGGCATTCTTCCTGGGGCGGCTGGCCGTGCCTCCTCGGAGGCTGGAGGGCAACAGCAGGAGAGTGGACCTCACCACTTGGGGACCTGCCCGCACCCGCATGTTGCCACGGGAGTCTGTCAATGCCCCAGCTCAGGTGAAAGCCGCAGGGACCCGCGTGCTGACAGCCGCCTGAACACGGGGGCAGCTCTGGAGTCCCCTCCGGCCTCTTCCCAGGGGACCTCAGAGCACGGCTCTGCCTCTTGGCAAGGGCTGCGCTGTCTTACCTGCTCCCTCAGAGCGAGAAGTGTTCGCATCCCCAAGCCCCCGAAAAAGGAAACTCAATTATTAAAAGCAAAATTTTAGGGGCACCGGGTGGCTAAGTCGGTTGAGCGTCCGACTTCGACTCAGGTTGACCTCACAGCTCATGAGTTCGAGCCCCACCTCCAGCTCACTACTGTCAGCACAGAGCCCACTTCAGATCCTCTCTTTGCCCTGCCCCACTTACACTCTCTCAAATATAAATAAACATTTTTTTAACAAAAAAAAGCAAAATTCTGAAAATTAAAATTAAATTTTGTTCCGCTGGAGCCAAGAAACTGGTAGAGGCTCATTCTTCCAAACCCGGCACAGAGATCCATTATAAATGGAAAGGGAGCATCATGTGTGCCTGGGGGGGATAAAGCTCCCCCTGGGCCACCGCAGGGAGTCACTAATTTTCTCAGCCCATCTCTTTTATAAAACCCTGTCTGAAGACCGTGTGTGTTAAGGGTACTGCCTTTGGATTTGTTGTTCTCCTTTATAGCCTCATTACACTTTTTACTCTTAAATAATAGCTGTGTGTGGGGAGGGGAAAGCCGTCCGGGCATGGCAGAAACACCACCCCTGAGCCTATCCCATGCCCCCATCCACTTATTTGGGCTTCTCTGACCCCATTTCCTGCTAGAAAAGAGAGCCTTTGAGAACGGCTCCTGAGCTTTCTGGCCTATGGAAGGCAGGGTTATTCAGGGATTTGGGGTCACTTTGTGAAGGCGACAACTTAAACCCACATTCCGAACTTCAGGAACACAAGTTGTACTCCAGAAGAAATGCCGAAATGTTACGACAACAATACTCTTGGCCAACAAACTTGTTCTGTGGGCCCAAAGGCCTCTGGAGGAAGTTCCTGATCCTTGTAAAGGAAATGTAGACAGACACTTTTGATTTTCCTGAAAATATAATACCTCCTAAGCCATGACGTGCTTTCACTAGGCCTTCTTTATCCCCAGATAACAAATAGATAAAAATCAGTATTTTTCATTACTGATTCCTTGTCAGTTGTTTTTGTCCCTGGACAAGCAGGTAAGTATAGCTCTCTGCCAGCTGAGCAGTGACACAAAGAGATTAATTTGAGAATTTGTGCTTTAGGGAACCATAAATGTGAAGAAGATTTGGGCGGGGAGCCGGATCAAGGAGGCACAAACCTATGTATCCAAGGTAATCCCCTTGCTGACTTCTCCTGCCAGCCTTCCTGAGAGCCACTTCCCCGGCTCATCCCTTGCAGGAGACACAAGCCACCACACCGCTGTTCCATACCTGTGTCTTTCCCCCTGTGCTCTCCTGGACGGCGGTGCGGGACAAGGCTGTGGTGGCCACAAAACAAGAGAAGAATCCCGAGAAGATGTTGCTGATCCCAAAGGCAATGAATTCCTAAGGCAGAGACCGGGTGGCAGTGATGCGAACACATACAATCTTTGCAAGACCCTCGCCAACCGTGTAAGGAAGAATAATAAGAAAGCAAACTCCCCAGACCACCCTGTCTGGTAGCCCCAATTTAATCTTTACCGTTAAAGGTGCTTGGAGGTCTTGAAAGGCATTCAGGACTTGGGGCTCCACAGAGTCTAAGAGAGGCCTCACGGCTCTCAATCATTTTTAAGGTTGCTAAGGAATAGTCACTGGTTAAAATGCTGACTTCCCTTCCCGGCGAGTGGTTTATCTGTAGCTCTCGCAGAAAGCATTGTTCTGTTCGCACATAAAGCATTTCTTCTGTGGTTGGATGTTTGCTGGGAAGCATATTATGACTAGGATGGCCATGATTCTGCCTGACCACTAATCATTGAGCTGCTGTGACTGCTATGCTGTGTTTTCAAAAACAAACCACACTGACAGATTTGTGAGCAATCTAAAACCGGCTCATTTTGCAATGAACGTAGCATATGCCTACAAAAAAGGTTTGTGTGTATTAATTGCAATGAGCCACCTCAATTTAAGGTGGTCACAACTCCCAACGATGGGGTTTGTTGCATTGTTTTGCCATACTATAGGTGCCATTAAATAAAATATACCAGGGGAGCCCGGACTGCATGAAGAAATCTTAGGCTGACCCAACACGTTAGCTTTGAATGTTATTTATGACCTGACTAAATTAACTCTTAAAGTTCGGGTTACTTCAACTTCTTAAAAAGGAAAGAGATACAACATGCCTGTTTCCAATTAATTTCGAATTCGCATGCTTAAGAGGGAAACCCTAGCTTGATAAGGGCTAGTGAGAGGGACCAATCCCTTCTTTAGCAGACAACAGAATCTACCCTGTTTATGCTTTTTTCTTGTCTTCAGCCCTACAAAAGTGATTCAGCACACGGGGGACCATACCTGGTTCCCGTCGATGGTGTAATCATACTTGATGGCGTATACTTTTCCTACAGACACTGCAATAGCATAGGCCACCACGGCGATGGAAAACGATGCAGTCAACATCTCGGAAAACAAGCTCACAGGTGGAAGTACAGGAGGCAAAAACCTAGAGAGTTTTTAAACGAAAACTGCAGTGAGCATTTGACCATAATTCTCTGTTCCTACCTCGCCAGATGCTATATCCACCCAACCCCCAAGTCAGACGCAAAAGGGCTGGATCCTAAGGACAAAAAGCAGGAGACAAGTAAGTGGTGGCATTGCTTTTACAATTTTTAGTTAGAAGCTGGTGCTATCTCACTGGCTGACTTCTCTGCCCCTCTTTGAGAGCTTACAAACGCTGCCTTATCCAGACCTCTGACATGAATAAGCCTGTCATTATGGATCCTATAATATCACACAATGCCATGCCATGCCATTTCACACATTAGTGTTTCCCCTTACACACTTTTATCTTAAAGGTCTTTGAATTTAAAAGATAGTCTGACCATAAAATAAGATTTTCCCCATACGAAGAGATGTCAGGTCTATTAAAGAGACAAACAATATAAGATGCTGAAAGACCTACGTAGAAAATCCATATCTTGGGATGCCTGGGTGTCTCAGTCAGTTAAGTGTCCAACTCTTGATTTCGGCTCAGGGAATGATCCCAGGGTTATGGAATTGAGCCCCATATAGATAGGGCTCTGCACTGAGCATGAAGCCTGTCTAAGATTCTCTCCCTCCCTCCATCCCTCTCTCTTTCTCTTTCTCTCTCTCTCTCTCTCCCTCTACCCTTCCCCCCTGCTCTCTTAAAAAAAGGAAAATTAAAGGGGCACTTGGGTGGCTCAGTCAGTTGAGGATCCAACTTTGGCTCAGGTCATGATCTCACAGTTCATGGGTTCAAGTCCTACACCAGGCTCTGTGGTGACAGCTCAGAGCCTGGAGCTTGTTTCAGATTCTGTCTCCCTCTTTCTCTTTGCCCTTCCCTGTTCATGCTGTCTCTCTCTCTCAAAAATAAACATTAAAATTTTTTTTAATTTAAAAAATTAAAAATAAAAAAAAGATTTTCCATATCTTAAGAGCTATGATATTTAAAATCTTCTTGAGTCCAGAAAAGATTAAATTTATGTAGTTATCAGAATGATCCATCATCACAATGACTAAGACTTCTCAATGACTGTGGGGTTGAATGACTACTGTTTGACAAACTAGAGCTATTCTACAAACCATGTAAAGAAATAAACTTAGGGGCGCCTGGCTGGCTCAATCCATAGAGCATGTGACTCTTAATCTTAGGATCATGAGTTCAAGCCCCATGTTGGGCGTAAAAGCCTATTTGAAAAGAAGGAAGGTAGGAAGGTAGGAAAGAAAGAAAGAAAGAAAGAAAGAAAGAAAGAAAGAAAGAAAGAAAAAACAAAGAAAGAAAGCTATAAGTTTATAATGATACAGTTGTCCCCAAATATGAATATTGGGAGAATGACTTTCATGTACCTATATCTTGATGACTATCCATAGAGTATATATCCAGAAGTCCCTAAGCCAAAAACCTTCAAAACAAACAAACAAACAAACAAACAAAACCCACTAAAAAAATCTCCCTCACCTAGCTCACTTATGTCTGAGTTTCCTTTAAAAACATTTTTTTAATGTTTATTTATTTTTGAGAGAGACACACACAGAGTGTGAGCAGGGGAGGGGCAGAGAGAGCGAGACACAGAATCTGAAGCAGGCACCAGGCTCTGAGTGGTCAGCACAGAGCCCAATGCAGTGCTCAAACCCAAGAGCTGTGAGATCATGACCTGAGCCAAAGTTGGACACTTAACTGACTGAGCCACCCAGGTGACCCCTGAGTTTCCTTTAATAGGGAACTACATTTCCCCCCCTCTAATTTAGAGGGAAGTGCTAAAACAGAAATAAGATTGTTATAGAAAACCATAGAAATTTAGAGCTAGCTAATATCCTAATATTATCCAAATTAGTATCGTAATCTAATATCCTAGAAATTTTTGAATCTACTTCTCTCCTTTTGTTGATAAGGGAACTGAGGCTCAGAAAAGTGAAATGACTTGCTCAAGGTCATTTAGAAGGGTCCAGGTAATGTTGATTTCCTTTGTACCAAGATCTGTCTGGTTCTCTGCCTCTGTAGGCTTTTTTTCTCCCTACAGGCGAGGTTACTTCCAGACTCCTTTTCTCCCACATCCCATCCTGACCCACATGTAGGCTTGGGAATGGATATCATATGTAGAAATATGGGATGTTTGAAACCCTGATCCAGCCCTTGAGTGACCCGGCACCACACCTCCACTTGTCTAGACATAAGCTTGGACCTTACTTTTTAAAACCAGGCTTCTGACTCGTTCCTGAGACCCAACCAACCCTCCTTCAGGTAATTAGGTCTGTTGGGATAACTTTCCAGTCCTGCAAAGAGTTCCGTTTTGATTGCAACCTGATGCGCACTGCCTGCCTGGCTGCCTACTTCTCCAATTCCAGATCCTTCTACCAGGTCCTTGATTCCCCAAGGTCACAATGTTCAGGGACTTGAAATCAAAGAACCCGAATGCTGGCTCCATCACTCTGTAAGTAACTCTCTGACTTTGGGCATATTATTTAAACCTACAAAGTCCCAGTTTCTTTAGCTATCAAATGGGAACTATATACTCTTCTCATAAGGTTATTGGAAGGAGTAAAGGAAGTATGGTATGTGTAAGTAATTAGTACCTACGAACATAGTGGGTACTCAGTAAATGTGGCGAGACCCTAAATCTGCCATGCACCTGCCATGCTTTTGTAGTGCCTTACAGGATCTTAGCAGTGGCAATTTTCTGCCCCAAGTCACTCACTTGGGGCCCTGGTTGGACATCTTCTACTGACTTCTTGAGTAGTCTTTCCCCTAGCTCCTGCCCCCTTCGGTGGCCCTGTTGGGCTGCAGCAAACTACACCAGGTGGTCTGTCAGAGGAGTCAACATGACTCAACCCAAGGGTCAAGGGGGTTAGAGAGATCCACTTCAGGAGGACAGCAGTCAGGAAAGCCCTGGACAGGGCCAGAAAGGAGGACTGAGGGCAGCAAAAATGAGTTCCTCAAACCTATTCATGGAACATGCATTTATGGCACAGGGCATTTGCTGTGGACCGCCTCTAAGTGTTACATCTTAGGAAGCCTGACAAAAAGGATCCATAAAATATATGTCTTATGTAGTTGTTTTATAACCACTCAAATCATGAAAATATTGTAAGACTGCAAATAGCCACATTACATCTTTTATCACAAAATGTCTTCCAGCATCAGGATTCATTACCAAAACATTGGTCATAAGAATCACTTGATGAAACACCTTTGGAAAGTAATTTAAAAAAAAAAAATGGGTGGTGGGGAGCACCTGGGTGGCTCAGTCGATTAAGCGTCCAACTCTTTTTTTTAATTTTTTTTAACGTTTTCATTTATTTTTGAGACAGAGAGAGACAGAGCATGAATGGGCGAGGGTCAGAGAGAGAGGGAGACACAGAATCTGAAACAGGCTCCAGGCTCTGAGCTGTCAGCACAGAGCCCGACGCGGGGCTCGAACTCACGGACCGTGAGATCATGACCTGAGCCGAAGTCGGACGCTTAACCGACTGAGCCACCCAGGCGCCCCAAGTGTCCAACTCTTGATTTCGGCTCAGGTCCTGATCTCGAGGTTTGTGAGTTCGAGCCCCACGGATCCTCTGTCCCCCCCCTTTCTCTGCCCCTCCCCCACTCGTTCTCATTCTCTTTCTCTCGCTCACTCTTTCTCTCTCTCAAAATAAATAATAAGAAAAGGAAACTAGTACTTGTTGCCTATCTAACAGTAAGACTGGTCATAATTGCTAGAAGTTAGTGTTTCCAATCTAATAAACCTTTGGGCCTCCTTTTTAATGCCATATGATAAAATTACAGCAAAGTGTACTGGGCCATTCAGTGCATCTTCTGAGAGATCTTGTTGGCATAGCAGAATAAGTTCGAGTTAAGAATTCAGCAGTGGTCATTGCCCTTTTTTTATAGGAGCCCCCGCCCCCTGCCCTCTGTCACCCATCTAGACGGTGACAGAAGTGGACAAAGGAAATCTGCTCTTTACTCTTCTAACTCACCGAACTACCAAACATATATAAACCTTCCCTTGAAGATAATGAGTTTTATTCATGGGAACAAGTGACATAATTATTATTTAAGATTGATTAAACTAAATGGTAGAGAAGTTAAACCAGATGTCCCTTATTCCTTAAAAAGATTGTTCTCAGTGTAATAAACGTTACTAACCATGATTCTATTTATATCATATTGCAATTCTACATATGAGCTTAAATCAGGAGTCTGGTGGTAACTGTACATGTCCTGCCATATTTTAAGAAAATGAAGAAAAGGACAGAGGGTATGGGAGCTGCTTTGAAACAAATGGCTTAAACTTTATCGACACACACACTGACAGTTTGCACAACTGGGTGTTTCTTTAAGATCACACACAAAGAAGACTATTGAGGGAGCACCAATGAAATGAGGCTTATAATAAAAGGTTTCCTTTAAATAGAAAATTCTGACTTAATATATTAGTATTGCCTAAGAGGAAGTCCGCACTCACCCCCGTGGGATGGATTTAACAATGCCAGCATTGTAATTTTTTTCCAGGTTGGCTCCATATGAAATGGCTGTAGCAATTATTGTCTGGAAATAAAACAAAAGAGATTTTAAAAAAAACTCCATGTTTTAACAACTCCTTTTTTATTTTTATTTTTTGTCTCCTCATTGGGAAGTCTTCCCTGTTGGCTTCTTTCTTTCCTTCTTTCTTTCTTTCTTTCTTTCTTTCTTTCTTTCTTTCTTTCTTTC
>NC_064816.1:73683682-73832276 GCF_023721935.1 Panthera uncia
TTCTTTCTTTCTTTCTTTCTTTCTTTCTTTCTTTCTTTCTTTCTTTCTTTTATCCAAGTATAATTAACATATGGTGTTACATTAGTTTCAGGTGTACAATATCATGGTTCAACTTTTCTATACTTTACATCGTGCTCGTCAAGATAAGAGTGCTCTTGTTTTCCCCTTTATCGATTTTACC
Source organism: Panthera uncia (assembly GCF_023721935.1). Lineage (NCBI taxonomy): Eukaryota > Metazoa > Chordata > Mammalia > Carnivora > Felidae > Panthera > Panthera uncia. The sequence goes on from NC_064816.1 coordinate 73,683,864, forward strand.
CATCCCCCCCCCCCACCTCCCTTCTGGCAACCATCAGTTTGTTCTCTGTATTTAAGATTCCAGGGGTTTTTTTGTTTGTTTGTTTTTTCTTTGTTTGTTCATTTGTTTTGTTTCTTAAATTCCACATAGTATTTGTCTTTCTCTGACTGACTTATTTCACTTAGCTTATACTCTCTAGCTCCATCCATGTTGTTGCAAATGGCAGGATCTCATTCTTTTTCATGACTCGGTAATATTCCATTGTCATATATACATATATTACTTGATATGTAGATATATAGATATACATATTACAATATCATATATATGTTACAACTTCTTTCTTGTCAAACCGATTAATGCTGAATTTTCTAATTACATGTTTTACTTACCACAATTACTTCTATAGGAATAGGGACTGGAATTTTGTGCTTAAATCGATCATTTACTTCCTTAACTGCCATACAGATGATAATGGTGAGTAATCCAGCAATAAAATCAGCAAGATTGGTGTGGCCAATATTTTGAAAAATCTCAATCAGAGTCTGTAAAAAGAAAATAATTTTATATTCTTCCCATGTGAAAAATCATATCATCATCGGAAGCACTTAAGAATTTCACATAAAATCATAAAAATGTGTTGGCTAACACAGAGACCATTAAAAACAGCCAGTATTTGATATATATGTACCAAGTTATTAGTGATGGTTAATTGGAGTGGTAAAACCATTTGCATTTTTTACAATAAAATGAGATGTTTTAAAAGAAAAAAATCATTATATGTTGAATTTTATTTGCATAAAAGTTTTAATGTTTATTGACTTATTTTGAGAGAGAGAGAGAGAGAGAGAGAGAGAGAGAGAGAGAGAATCCCAAACAGGCTCCATGCAGGGCTCGAACTTACAAACTGTGAGATCATGACCTGAGCCAAAATCCAGAGTCAGACGCTTAACCGACTGAGCCACCCAGGTGCCCCCCTTGCAGAAAAGTTTTTAAAGTTTATATCTTAAAGTGGTTTTACAGGGGCTATTAAGTGACCTAATTTCACAATGTTGATGTGGTATTATTGAGACTAAAAACTGATAAACCCAAAAGTCCCAATTAGCCAGTATTTTAGCTAAAACTCTTCCCAAACCTGAATTATATGGGTGGTAATAAAAATACCTGAATACTTCATATGTAGATACATAGGGATTGATCCATTCTTCATGGCAAAGAAAAGCTACTGAATTGATATATAGTTCAAATATAATTTTTTTGGAAATTAATTTGGTACTTAGTTGAAACTTGAACTGAAATGACTTTAAAAACACAACTCTTTCCAAGTGCACAGATAAGCCACCTCAAGAAAAAGCTAGTTAACTCCAAGAAAAAGCTAGTTTTGTTTTGTAAATAGGAGGTTTCTGGGAATCAAGGAAGATTAGCAAGGGAGAATCCCAGGGAAGAACACTAATACCTTTGTTCCGGCAGCTTCAGTTTTATAGAAGGCATGACTTAGGAAGGTATTCTTTAATTCTTTGAGACAAATAATCTCTCAGTGAAGGTTACTCTTTTCGAATGGTCCTTTTATAGGTATATTTTATATGAAAATAAAGGAATGGAGCATCTGATCATTTATAACGTATTTGTTACTTAATTTTATAGGTAAGCTATATTTAAAATAATTATAATGACAATCCAGTAACAATTATGTATAATAAACATTAAGTGATCTAACAGTCATTTTGCTAGCAACTCCAACTCTCAGGAGAACATTCAAGAGTAAGGAAATGAGGGGAGACGCTTTCATGCCGGCAAAATACGTCCACCAAGTCCTTGAATGAGAGTTCAAGCAGGAAGCCCCTTGGACTTTCACTCAGAGTATTTTTGCTCTTGCTTTAAACCCAATACCAACAAATTTACGTTGCCTTCCAGAGTCAGTGAAAATTGCTAGAGGCAGATACACTGATAGCAAACGATGAAGCCAGTGATAGCCCGGTGAAAAAGAGAAAATGGAGGAGTACCACAAGCAGACACAATAACTCAGGAATTTAGGGCATCTGTCCTAGGAGCTAACAGTCCTACATGCCTCAGAGTCATGATGGTATTGCGTCTGGCCCTTCACATCATCAACTTTCTTTCTTCTTCTTTTTTTATTCTCAAGTTAGCTAACATACAGTGTAGTCTTGGCTTCAGGAGTAGAACCCAGTGATTCATCACTGACGTATAACACCCAGTGCTCATCCCAACAAGTGCCCTCCTTAATGCCCATCACCCATTCAGCCCATCCCCTCCACCTATCTCCCCTCCAGCAACCCTCTGTTTGTTCTCTGTATTTACGAGTCTCCTATGGTTTGCCTCTTTCTCTGTTTATATCTTATTTTTCCTTCCCTTCCCCTATGATCACCTGTTAAGTTTCTCAAGTTCCACATCATCAATTTTCTGATGACAAGCCTCATTAATTCATAAGCTAGATACAATATTTCACTTAACTGTCTACACAATAAAGGTTTACTTTCAACTCAAGAGGGGAAAATTCAAACTTAAAAACAATCAGATAACTACCCCAGTCATAGAAACATTTTCACCTTACAAAAATTATCACTCTTGGATTCCCATTTAATCTATGAGAGTCACTTAGATCTTTGAATAAAAAGCACTTCTAGTGTATTAAAAATGTAATATGAGTCACAAAAAACAAAATCAGTTTATATTATACAATTGCGTTAAACAAGCATATAAATATATGAGTTGCATATATATGAGTTATTTCTTCCAAAAAATTCTTCAACAAAAAGTTTAGTCTACATGGAAATAAAATTCACCCAAATAAACTGAAGTAGTCAGATTGTATTCAAAGACAATAGAAACGAGACTCTAAGAAAGTACTAAAAATTAACTCTAATTTAGATTACTATGGAAATACTTATTAAATTTGTTTAAAAGGTGGATACACATATAAATCCATTTTTCAACCTAATATTCTGAATAGTTCAAATCATAATAATAATCATTTCCGTGATGGAAAATATTATACTATTTTCCTACCATGCTCAGAGAATTTTAGGACCATTTCACTTAGATAATTTCTTCCTTCTTTGCCTAGCATTACCTTGGGGTATGAAGCCAGAAGAAAAAAATATATACTTGATATTACATATGAAGAAGTTTGTCAGTTAACTTTTGGTGCGAAATTTATTTTTAATTCATCTTTATAAATATAACAAACCCGTCATAATCACCCCCTTGTAGTCAGGTATTTCCTCCTACCAGAAACAACTTTTGCTCATATGTAGATCAACCCTTAGAGCTTCAAGTGTTCTTTCCTTATTATAATGGCTTGATTTTTATAAAATGGAACAGATTCAGAATAGTGAATCTGCTCAAGCTTAATGGTGGCTTTCAACACCCTCATCATCTGGGCAGAACTTTTCAGTGTGGTCTTTCTCCTCATTAGAGGAATAAAGGAGGAGGTAGGTATCACTTTAGTAAGCAAGCAGAAACTCTTCCTTTGTCTATTGAGACAAGCCTTTCAAAGTGAATGGTAGGAAAACATACTCTTTTTTTTTTTTTATATACAGTTGTTCAAAGTTTATTTATTTTGAGAGAGAAAGAGAGAGAGAGAGAATGTATGCAAGCAGGGGAGGGGCAGAAAGAGAGGGAGAAAGAGAATCCTAAGCAGGCTCTGTGCAGGCTCCATGCTGTTAGTGGAGAGCCTGAGGCAGGGCTCCATCCCATGAACTGTGAGATCCTGACCTAAGCTGAAATCAAGATTCAGCTGCTCAACTGACTGAGCCACCCAGGAGCCCCAATATACTCACTCTTAAATGTGCTATGTGATTTGCTTACACAATTGAGTAGCTACATAGTGGGATGAGAAGTATTATTAATTCTGAATTCCACCAGCATCCTTTCATTCCCCCTTCTGCATCCTATATTCAGTGTCTCTGGCATTTGCTAATTAAAGTTTTAGTTTTTCATACTGTCCCAATATTTCCTCCTCCAATTCTTTGAATTAATCATCTTATTTCTTGGGAGGAGTTGGGGAAGGGAAACAATCCAAAGTACAACCTTATAACAAAAGGGATATTAAGTTACTACATGCCAAGGAAATTATCTTACAACAATCTTCCAAATTTTCCTGGACGGAATCCATGACTACTCTGCATTTGTTGAAGGGTTCTTTCACAAATGATTGCTGCCAGTAATGTCATAAGTGAAATTGTCTGTTCAGGTACTGAGTGGTTCCTTCAACTGTTATGCAACCCTTTCCAAATCTGCTGATCCTTTCTTTTCAGAAGAGCAAGCTTAGAGACATGATCACACAGGGAAGATTGAGATATATTCATCCAACTTGACTGGCCTGGAGGAATTCTCTCAAAATTCTATGATATACTCTAACCTGAGACTTCAAGAATAATGTTCAACAGAACATAAGTCACATAATAATCATGTCTGGTTTAAAAACAATTTTTGACCTTATTCTAGTATGTCTTGGTACTTTTGTCCATGTCTCAAAGTGGGGTCATTTGCAACAAGCTTCATCTTAAACGTAGTCCTAGGAAAGACACAAAGAAATGGAAAGACGTACCATGTTTGTGGGTTGGAAGAACGAATACTGTTAAAGTGTCTGTACTACCCAAAGCCATATATATACATTTAATGCAATCCCTAACAAAATACCAACAGTATTTTTCACAGAACTGGAACAAAACAATCCTAAAATTTGTATGGAACCACAAAAGACCCTGAATAGCCAAGGCAATCTTGAAAAAGGAAGAAAAAACTATAGGTATCACAATACCGGGACTTTATACTACAAAACTATAGTAATCAAGACAACATGGTACTGGGGCACCTGGGTGGCTCAGTGAAGCATCTGACTTTTGATCTCAGCTCAGGTCTTGATCTCAGGGTCGTGGGTTCAAGTACCAGCATGGTACTGGAATAAAAACAGACACATAGAGCAGTGGAACAGAATAGAAAACCCAGAAATAAACCCACAATTAAACGATCAATTAATCTTTGTCTAAGTAGAAAGGAATCTACGATGAGAAAAACAGTCTCTTCAACAAATGGTGTTTGGAAAACCGGACAGCAACATGCAAAAAATGAAACTGGGCCTCTTTCTTATACCATATACAAAAATAAATTCAAAATGGATGAAAGACCTAAATGGGAGACTTAAAACCATAAAAGTACTAGAAGAGAACACAGGCAGTAATTTCTGACATCAGCCATAGCCACATTTTTCTAAATGTCTCCTGAAGTGAGGGAAATAAAAGCAAAAATAAAGTATTGGGACTACAAAAAAAAAAAAAAAAAAAGTTTCTGCACAGCAAATGAAACAATCAACAGAAATGAAAGACAACCTACTAAATGAGAAGATATTTGCAAATGACATATCCAATAAAGCATTAGTACCCAAAATATATAAATTTAAAATATGAGCAGAATTTTAAAATTTAATTTAAAAATGGGCAGAAGACATGAACAGACATTTCTCCAAAGAAGATACATATTAAGATGCTCAATATCACTCATCATCAGGGAAATGCAAATCAAAACCACAGTGAGATATCACCTCACACCTGTTAGAATGACTAAGATCAAAGAAGAAACAACAAATGTTGGCAAGGATGTGGAGAAAAAGGAACTCTCATGCACTGTTGGTTGTAATGCAAACTGGTGCAGCCACTGTGGAAAACAATATGGAGTTTCCCCTGAAAGTTAAAAATAGTATTACCCTATGATACAGTAATCACACTACTGGGTATTTACCCAAAAACCCCCACAAAAACACTAATTCAAAGGCATACATGCACCCCTGTGTTTATAGTCGCATTATTTACAATAGCCAAATTATGGAAGCAGCCCAAGTGTCCATGGACTGATGAATGGATAAAGAAGAGTTGGTATATATACATACAATGGATTGTTACTCAGCCATTAAAAAGAATGAAATCTTGCCATTTGCAATGACATGAATGGAGCTAGAGAGAATAATGCTGAGCAAAATACGTTAGAGAAAGACAAATACCATGATTTCCCTCATACGTGGAATTTAAGAAACAAAACAGATGAGCAAAGGTCAAAAAAGAGAGAGACAAACCAAGAAACACATTCTTAGCTGTACAGAACAAACTTACGGTTACAAGAGGGGATGCGGGTGGGGGGATGGGTAAAATAGGAGCTGGGGACTAAGGAGTGCACTTGTCATGATGAGCACGGGGCCATGTATAGATTATTGAATCACTACATTGTACACCTGAAACTAATATAACACTGTGTGTTAACTACACTGGAATTAGAATAAAAACTTAAAAAATAAAACGTAAAACATAGTCCTAGGAGACAGGAAGAACTATTTCATTCTCCTGTTGGCGAGGTCCCCCAGTGGCCAGGGAACCAGGTTAACCGTCAGCCTGAGCCTCCTGTGATCTGTGTGGAGGCAGGCCAAGCAATGTTCACGAAGAAGTGAGTACACTCAGTAAGGGGTCTCTTGGTGGATTCAGGGGTCAGTGGATTCGTATAGGGAGAAACTAGTTCCTAGCACATAGGAGGTCGTCAATAAATATTTATTGAATAGATGAACTGTATGAATGACAATGAAGGAATAAATGAATGAACAGCAGGCAGGAAATGTGGGAACGCAAGGAAAAGCAAGATGTGCCAGGGACTGCAAATGCGAGGGAGCCTGTCAGAGAAAGGGACTCAGAAGCTTTCAAAATGAACCAAGGACCTGGTTGCAAAAAAAGCAACAATGACAAAAATAATCCTGTGTAACAAAAAACAGCCTGTGTTAACAGTCTGGGTCCTTGAGAAGCGAACACTAAGCTCCAGGAGGTCTAATCACCATAAAAATAATGATAACAGTAATAACAACAACAATATTGGTAATAATAATAATAATAATAATAATAATTTACTGAACTCTTCCTAAGAGCCAGGTATTGTGCTAAGTGTTTTACACAGATTTTCCTTTATTCCTCACAACACTAAGAGGCAGCTACTATTATTATTCCCATTTTACATCTGAGGACACTGAGGTGTATAGGATGTTAAATTTAACATGCCCCAAATCATGGGTAGTAATCGTGGGTAGTAAGTAGGCAGTGGAACCAAGATTCCAGCTCAAGTCTACTGAAGTTCAAAGTCCCTGGTTTTTTTAAAAATTTGTTTAATGTTTATTTATTTTTGAAAGAGAGAGAGAGAGCGCGCATGGGAGGGGTAGAGAGAGAGGGAGACACAGAATCTGAAGCAGGCTCCAGGTTCTGAGCTGTCAGCACAGAGCCCGACGCGGGGCTTGAGCTCAAGAGCTGTGAGATCAGGACCTGAGCCGAAGTCAGCCGCCCAACCCCCAACCGACTGAGCCACCCAGGCACCCCCAATAGTCCCTGATTAATCACTGGGTTATACTATCTCCTCTACCTACTCCCACTGCTTAGCACAGTACCCGGCTTATAATAGGCACTCGGCAGTATTGGTTGAATGTATAGAGAACATGGGATTATGACACTGTTGTGAAATTGAGCAAATTCCTGACCACATCACTAATTTTTTGCATATGAACGCATGGCCTTACATTGTTTTAGAAGCTAATACGTGGGTCAGTAAAGGACTGAAACCCCATTCTCAAGGCTAGCACATTTATTTGGCATAGTATCATCCTCCCCAAGCTAGAATGACATCACGTTACTATCATTATCATTTTTCAAGCATCAATAGCATGCTTTATATAGAACACAGATTTAGATCCAAGAACTTTTTCAAATCTAATTAGTGTGATCTACATCCTTCTTTTGCATCTCTTTTGCATGTTGATCACCTCCGATTCTGATGTTCCTTTTCATCTATAATTGCTGAGACATTTACATTATGCATTTTATGGACTCTCACAGTTAAAAAGGGCTTTAGAGCTACAGCTCCAGTCATTTCATTTTACAAATAAAAAAAGAAGCCTTGAAATGTGAAATAATAATCTCAACCTAACTACTTTTTTTGAGTACTTGTTAATGTGTCAGCCTCTGGGCCAAGTGCTTCTCTTACACCCTTATTTAACTTAATTATGAATACAGATATTGTTACTAATTCTATTTGGCAGAGAAGGAAACTGAGGTATGGTGATTTGCTCATATAATTAATATATACAAGAGTCAGGATATTAATCCAGGATCAAGCTCTAAACATGAGCTTTCAGCCACTATCCCCCATGATGTGTCTACGGCCACTCAACTTATCAGAGGCCACTTGGAAACTGGAACTCAAGTCTGTGGCATCCCACACCAGACTTCACTTCACTATACCACTTTATTTTCCTTCATATTTTTAAGTGCAGTGACACTTGTGGAACCATTTTGACCAGTTGAGAACGATGCTTTGTAAAATCTGCCGTCTTCAATGTTACTCCTGATTCTATTGCTTTCTTTCAGAGAAGAATGTTTTCAATGGCTTCCCAAAGTATGGCATGGAGGAACATATGCTCTCCAGACTCAGGGTACAGAGGAAAAGAACAGATTTTTCTCCGTGAGCCATCTCCGGAGTAAAAAGCCACACTTACATAGATAATGGAGAGAACGCCATTATAGTTTTTGGTCGAAACGTTGAGAACGATCTTCAGCTGTGAGACGAGCACTTGGAAGGCAGCAGCTGTTGTGAATCCGCCAACCAAAGGATCTGCCAAGTACCTCACTATGAATCCGATCTGCAAAGCTCCAAATATCAACTAGTATGAGAAGGAAAGAAGTTAAAGTTTGCCTGGAAGAAGGACCAATTCTCTTGAACTATTAACAAATTAAACCCAACACCATTTGGGGTGTCTGGGTGGCTCAGTTGGTTGAGCATCTGACGTCCACTTAGGTCATGATCTCACGGTCGTGAGTTCGAGCCCCACATTAGGCTCTGAGCTGACATCTCAGAGCCTGGAGCCTGCTTCCAATTCTGTGTCTCTCTCTCTGCCCCTCCCCACTCACGCTCTGTTTCTCTCTCACACACAAATAAATAAACATTAAAAAAAAAATAAAAATAAACTCAACACCAGTTAAAACTCTGGTAACCTGCTGATAACACACAAATACTTGTAGGAAGCAAATCTGGATTTCCCAATGCCCCTCCTCTACCCTAAAATTTGAAAACTGTGTAACATGAACCTTGAAGTGTTTCTGGATATGTAATGTGTGAAAGCAAAAATCATAGGACTTATTCCTCTGACTTTCAGATCCCATGGCTCTGCTCACTAGGACACTTTTTGCTCCTTTGTGCATTCTGTATACTTCCCTTCCCTCATTCTCATTACAATCACACATGGGGCACCTGGGTGGTTCAGTCAGTTGAGCTTCTGACTTGGGCTCAGGTCATGATCTCGTGGTTCGTGAGCTTGAGCACCGTGTTGGGCTCTGTGCTGACAGCTCAGAACCCGCTTTGGATTCTCTGTCCCCCTCTCTTTGCCTCTCTCTCTCTCTCAAAAATAAATATTAAAAAATTTTTTTTAATTAAAAAAAATAGAATCACACATGTTCTTCTGATTTTTTTTCTGTCTCTAACTTTGATAATACCTGAGCCCTAATCAGGGGGTCTTGCTGACTATTTCAGCATCTGACCTAAAACAGTAGAAGTTAAAAAATAACTTGGGGGGGGGGTCCAATAAATCGCTCTGTTGTGCTTTTAAATGAATCTTTAAGTCCACATGCTTTACACTCAGTAATTTCAAATAAAAATCATGCCAATTTACATTTTACTTGTCATCCCATTACCTGTATGATGCCAACCAGAAGAGTAAGGGTGCTTGCAATCAATACTCTTGTTGCGTCTCTAGCCTCAGAGTCTATCACGGTGGCATTGAACGCAGTGCCATTACTGCTGGATATGCGAAAGTGTTCGTCGGGGGCCATGCTCAGAACAACAGATCCCACCATTAAACTGACCACAGGGAAAGGCCCTGGGGAAGAAAGGCTCTATCAGTTAGTAATTATTCATCATACATGTTTAGGTTCAACAATATGTCTACATAGGATTAGAAAAATGTGTGAAATTATTAGCTGTGGTTGGGAAAATATTGCTTCTTCACAAAAGAAGCCCCAAAACACACGCTTCAAGGCATTCGTGCCCCAGAAATGAGCAAGAGAGACATGTAGATAGGCAATTGTAAAATAGCTTTCCGGATGCTTTGTGAATACTCAGGGAGGTTGTCTAACCAGTCTTTGTGCAGTCTTCGTGTGAACTGGGGTAGGGGTGGGGGAGTTTCCTGGCAGACGTGGTCAACAAGCTGGATCCTTATTTGTTTCATCTTATTCCATATAAGCTCATTCCCTAGAGCATCCGGTGTCCTGATCCCTGCGGAGCTGAGTACCTTGATCCATTATCACAGGGTCCCAATTAGGGTAAAGAAACAGCAAAGAGAGTACATTGTTTCTCTTTTTCTCTTTTCAAAACAAATTATTTTTTTCATATCAAATGCCAGTCTAGAAGATTCTATGTTTTAAAAGTATTCCTTTTCTCCCATTCACTCCTGATGTTTTTATCCATGATGATGATCCTATCCTTTCATCATGGAAGGCTTTAACAGTTGGGAGGGCTCAGTACCAAAATCCAGTAACCTGGAGTGTCTAAATGGATAGAATACCAAAGAGAAAAAAAAACAGCTTCTATGTTCCTCACACTGTCAAGCATTTGATACTGATAGATTCTCCCAGGTGAGGAAGTGTTCTCAATCAATAACCTCTTCCTGATCTCCTTCCATAGACAAGGCAATATGCTAGACACTGGGGACAATACAACTAAGGACAAGGATATGGGTTGGAGATACAATAGATGGTTGTATATGTTTCAAGAGGACTGTCCAGGTAGACATGTCTAGCCAGCAGATGGATGTAGGCGCAAAATTATCTCAAGTATAAATGTCAAAGTCACAAAATAGCATTAAGACATTCATTTACTAGAACATTCTAGCAAAAGAGAATTCAAATTTTAGGAACAGCAGAAAATAAGCCTATTTTGAGCCATACCAAGAAGGAAAGCCAAGCTTAGTTTCTAAATAGTTTTGGCACAACTATGCTGGTCTTCCAGTATTAGTGACTTAAAATGAGTATAGTTTTTAATGAAATGATGAATATGGATTTGATGAACATTATTTAGTAAATGACAAGTTAGTCTAGTAAAACAGGAGGTTTGAAGACCTCTTGAAGATATTTTTTCCTTGTCATTTTCTATTTTGGAAGAGAACACTTTCTAAATATGGAGTCAAATTTATTACATTAAGAAAATGAAAATATGCTAGAATTTGAAGGTAGGCTGCCATTTTGACCAATCTCTCAATTTTCTCCTCTTTATAAAAAAAAAAAAAAGTTAAGTATAAACGTAATACTGAAGAGATGGTACTTTGAAAGCTAAGAACCACTGCGTCATTGAATAGGAAGAGCAGGCAAAGCACTGAAGGCCTATTTTCCCAGAAAACATTATTAACAAAGATATGGAAGCATAATACACATACTAGAGCCGAAACATGTTAAACGTGAATAAATATAATTGTAGTATATGCTTATAATTACCAACTGAGATGTGTCTTGATGTTCCAAAGATAAAATATGTTAGGATAGGGAAAAAAGCAGAGTAGAGACCATATCCGACAGGAACGGCAGCCAGGAGAGCATACGCCATGCCTGAAAGTACATCCAAAATGATTAAATTCACCAACAAAAGTTATGGTATTATTTCTACTGTGCAAAGAAAGACCTTTTCAAAGATAGGCCCACTTTGCAGCTTGCCCAGAGTGGTCTCCTTATGTCTGAGGCCTCCTACAGTCTGAGGCTATGCAAGGAGGCCTCCTACAGTCTGAGGCTATGCAAGGATGCAGAACACGGTCTAAATCAGCTGAAATGATGATGGTGTCCACACATCGCCTGTGTAAATAAATTGAATTGACAGGTAATCCAAATTACCCAGTGATCAGACGAGTGGAAAAAAGAAGTCAAAGCAGTTGGTTAAAATTTTTATCAATTCATTCAGGGAAATACAAATCAAAACCACACTGAGATACCACCTCACGCCAGTCAGGGTGGCTACAATGAACAAATCGGGAAACAACAGATGTTGGTGAGGATGCGGAGAAAGGGGAACCCTTTAGCGCTGTTGGTCCCCTTTTGCGCAGCTGGTGGGAATGCAAACCGGTGCAGGCCCTCTGGAAAACAGTATGGAGGTTCCTCAAAATATTAAAAATAGAACTACCCAACGGTCCAGCAATTGCACTACTAGGTGTTTATCCAAAAGACACAAAAGTGCTGATTCAAAGGGGCACGTGCACCCCAATGTTTATATCAGCACTATCAACAAGAGCCAACTTATAGAAAGAGCCCAAAGGTCCCTTGACTGATGAATGGATAAAGAAGATGTGGTGTGTGTGTGTGTATATATATATATATATATATATATAGAGAGAGAGAGAGAGAGAGAGAATTACTTGGCAATCAAAAAGAATGAAATCTTACCATTTGCAACAGCATGGAGGGAACTAGAATGTATTAGGCTAAGCGAAATAAGTCAGTCAGAGAAAGACAAATATCATATGATTTTACTCATATGTGTAATTTAAGACACAAAACAGATGAACATTGGGGAAGGGAAGGAAAAATAAGATAAAAACAGAGAGGGAAACAAGCCATAAGAGACTCTTTAATTTAGAGAACAAACAGAGGGTTGCCGGAGGGTTGTTGGGTGGGGGGAAGGGCTAAATGGGTGATGGGCCTTAACGAGGGCATTTGTTGGGATGAGCCCTGGGTATTGTATGTAAGTGATGAATCACTGAATTCTACTCCTGAAACATTATTACACTATATGTTAACTAACTTGGATTTAACTAAAATAAAAAAATTTTGTAATTTCATCAATTCGTTCCAAAGGCTCAGAGCAATTTTGCACATAGATATTTTGTGTGAATGCAGTGTTTCTCTGTGTTCAGAGGGACATAAGCATTGTTGCACTGCCCTTTCCACCTTTCTTGTTAACAGAAGTTAGGTCAAAACAAAGAAAAATATGGCAATTATACACAGCAGCAGGCAAGAAAACTCTGCGAGGTTTCCTCCGCTAAGCTGTCTGTCCCAAGAAGCCTCTGGGCCCATGTATTGCGATATGGAGAAACCTCAACTTTTCTGTGTACATGGGAATTGGAAGACCATGATGATGAGTTCTTTTCCCTGGTTAAGTACTTCTTAGGTAGTCAGCACATCTTACTTAAATTACTTTCTCACATTTCACTCACTTACAGTGAGAGAAAATCAAGCCCTTTGATCCCTGGGCCCTTAACAAAGGATTACATTTAGAGCAGTTAAAAAAACAAAAGTCGAAAACAACCTAAATATCCTGGCTCACAACTGCCCCACGTTAGCTACTGAATGAATGTCTCAAAATGGAAAAGTTAACTAAATTATACTTTGCATACTGTAATTCTATCACATGAAATTGATGTGATATGTAGAAATACATTTCCTAACATGGAGATATGTAAAGAACAAAGAAAAAGCGAAGAAAAAGCAGGATTTAAAATCACGGTAAGCATGCCTGCTCCCCCTTTTATAAAAGTAAACATGCATGTTGCATGCACAAAAAAATTCTCAAAAGATTTTAAATAATATACTAAGTCATTTCGATATTCAAAGACTATATAATATAATAAATACCCATGTATTCACCATCTGGCTTAAGAAATAAATTGCTAGTGGGGCACCTGGCTGGCTCAGCTGGTACAGGGAATGACTCTTGATCTCAGGGTTGCGGGTTTGAGCCCCACATTGGGTGCAGAGATTACTTAAAATCTTGAGAGAAAGAAAGAAAGAAAGAAAGAAAGAAAGAAAGAAAGAAAGAAAGAGAAAAAGGAAGGAAGGAAGGAAGGAAGGAAGGGAGAAATCGCCAGTAAAGTTACAACTCTATATACTTTTCCTCCATCACATCCTCCTTCCTCCCTCTATCCCTTGAAGGCAACCACTATCCAGAATGTAGTGCTTATCATTCTGGCATTTCTTTATTCTTTTACATAGATATGCATTTGTGTGTCTAGTAGGACATTTACTAAAATATTAATGGGTTTTCTACATGGTAGGATCAAAGGAGACTTATAGTTTGTGGAAGAGGTATTTTTTTCATGTTCTTTATATGTATTTTCTAGTTTCCTACAATAAACATTCACGCATTCATTCAACAACTATTGGTTATGTACCTACCATGTGCCAGCACTATTCTAGGTCTGGGAGTGGACAAAAGAAAGTCTCTGCCCTTACAGAATTTGCATTCTAGAATAATCTGTATGCAATCATTTTAATACGTGAATTACAGCAAGAAATGGCAATAATCACTCATCCCAAGAAAATGGAGTAGAATGGTGGCTCCACAAAGGGAAGAAGGAGCAGGAGATAAAAACAACCTACTTTCTATGACTTTTTCCAAGTCTTTCTCAAGCTTCACTTCCCTACACTGGGCTCTGCAGTGTTTACAGGCCTGACAAAATAGGGACTTTTTCTGTTTTCATACAGTGTCCTACTTAGGGACAACCGCTACCCAAATATATTGTAATCAGCTTTATTACAAAGGAATTTGGTGCAACAATTTTGAAATCACACCATTTCTAAAGAAATCGAAGCCATCGGTTTAAGCTGTGGAATCTCTGTGCTGGTGGCCCTCATGTGCAGGATGATGGCCTATGCCGACAATGGTGGTACTAACAAATGTTTGCAAGCATCTAGAAGGCAAAGTAGAAACTGGAGAGCAGTCTCCCCATAGTTGGGAATGAAGGTAGCCCTAAAATGCCTGCATTGATCTTTTGCTGGCTGGTGAGAATTTTTTTTATAACAAAAGTCAAAAAGATCCCATTATCCTTCTCAACAAGCGGTTTCTCAGTAAGTTGAGCCTGACCTCTCTGATGAGTTACTCTCCCACTCCTCGGCCATCCAGCCAGTGATGTGTCACGGACCGAGCCACCACTAGATACAATGGCACCCCCTCTGAAATTTGTTTTGAGTTCTCTCTCCCAAAAAACATCCTAGGCTTTCAGCTCACCTACTCCAGAATCGTTGTTGCAACATTTCTGTGTCCTCATCTGTGTCCTCATGAGGCTTCAAAATCCACTCTCTCCCTCTCTTTGGTGCCCTCCTGTCTTCTCTTGCCTCCTGTCCATGTAATTTTGCAAACACTCCAAACTCCCTTGCTTCTCTCTCTCACCTTCCCTTTTCTTGTCTCATAAAACCCCAGTCTGGTTGAATCCAAACATCCACCTTTTGGGAGACATTTGAGCATTTGAGTGGCTAGAGAAGCTGGACCAGAGACCAGATAATTTGCTGACCCATCTCAAGGGAGATATGTGAACAGGAGCCCCACGTGGGGACTCCGGACTGCCTGGCGGCCCAACTCCACATCCTTGTTCTGAGCAAGACTCAAACCTCCCAAAGTTTCCTCAAACTGCTGCCCTCTCCCTTCTGCACACAGACATGGTTCAGACATGAATCTCAGACTCCACCCAAAACACAGAATCCGTAAAGAGATGCTCTGAATTTGCTTTTCACCATAATTTCAAACCCCTCTATACTTGCACCATTTTTTCTTTCTTCCTTTAAAAATGGAGGAGATCTCCCCCTTGTCTTTAAGGAGCAACCCTCCTACTTCTGTCCTTGAGCCCCATTCACATTCACCCCTTCTCACCACTTTCAGTTTCTCCTCCACCTGTTGGGCCATCAATGCCTTTCTCTACAAGGATATTCCCACTAGTTCCCAAATATGTTCTAGTATCTCTTCAAGGAAAAGAAAATGAAATCTTCCCTCATTCTACCTCCATCTCTTTACCTCTCTAGAGTTGCAGCTATTTTTCTACTCTGGGTCACAGCAAACCTTCTTAAAAGCATTGCCTTTGTCCCACCTTTAAGCTCTCCCCTGAAGAGTATTTGACACTATTGTCCCTCTGTCCTTTTTTTTTTTTTTTTTAACGTTTATTCATTTTTGAGAGACAGAGAAAGACAGAGCACAAGTGGGGGAAGGGCAGAGAGAGAGGGAGACACAGAATCCAAAGCAGGCTCCAGGCTCCGGGCTGTCAGCACAGAGCCCGATGTGGGGCTCGAACCCACGAATCATGAGATCATGACCTGAGCCGAAGTTGGACGCTCAACTGACTGAGCCACCCAGGTGCCCCTGCCCCTCTGTCCTTTTAAAAACAACCTCCCCTCTTGGCTTCTGACCCCACATCTCTCCAATTCTTTCTCTCCAACCTCCTGAGCCTCCTTATGTTTCCTTGTGGCCCCACCCCCCTTATCTTTCTGACCTCTGGATGCTCCAGCCATCTTCTCTTCCATCTGCCCCTTCTCCCTGGGTTGTCTCAGGCATTCCCACTCTTTTATATTTTTTTAAAGTTGATTTATCTATTTATTTTGAGAGAGAGAGAGAGAGAGAGGCAGAGAGAGAGAGAGAGAGAATCCCAAGCAGGCTCCCCACCCCTGCAGCAGTCAGCACAGAGCCTGAACCCCACAAACCGCGAGACCATGACCCAAGCTGAAATCAAGAAATTAAGAGATGGAGGTTAAACCCACTGAGCCACCCAGGTGCCCCGCCTCTATTTTAAAGATCACCTCTACAGCGATGCTTTCCTGATTTTTCTGTCTAGCTCAGACGTCTCCTCTGCTCTTCACACTTGAAGTAGCTCCAACTCAATATTTAGCATTTCCACTTAGAGATCTCACCTACATCCCAAATTTAGCATGTCCAAAAGGACACTCTTCCCTTTCCATCCCAAACTGCTCCTCAGCCAGGCTTTGCCATTGTAATGACATAACCATCTACCCAGTTGCTCAAGCCAACAACCTTGGAGCCACCTGTGATTTTCATCACACTAAATCCATCAGTAGACATCAGCGACTGCTGCTCCAAAATATATTTCAAATCTGTGTGGATCTCTCCATCTCCTGCCGATCTGGTTCCAGCTGACACACCTGTCCTCCAGGCTGGGAGGGGTGAGGCAAGCCAGGTGCCTGAGGCACAATACTTAAGGAAGCCTTCTGAGAGTCAGTGCCTCACTGTCTCATCCTAATCCCAGCCCTGCCCAACCTTATCTCATTCAGTTCACCAGCCGCCACCCCTCACGGCACCCACCCACACTAGAATTCTTGAAAATACTGAACTCCTTTTGGCCTTGGGCCTTTGTTTGGTAAACTCCCCCTTCTGCTCTTGTCATGGCAGTGTCTTCATCCTCTGGGTCTCTGACTGAATTTCACCTAATCAGTAAGGACTTCCTTGACCATTCTATCTAAAACAAACACTCCAACGGTGCCTGGGTGGCTGAGTTGGTAAAGTATCCAACTCTTGATTTCAGCTCAGGTCAGAATCTCAGGGTCATGGGATCAGGCCCCGCGTCTGAGTGGGGAGCATGCTTAAGATTCTCTCTCTCCCTCTGTCCCTCTTCTCCACTTGTTCTCTCTCTCTCTCTCAAAATAAAGAAATAAACACTCCCTCTTCAAAGTAATCCATATTACAGAGTCCAACACAATGGATTAAATCTATCGCAATCTGTAATTACTTTTTATCTTTTTATTTATTTAATTAATCCCTCTGTCTACATTCAAAAGGAACTCCATGAAGTCAGTATCTGTGCCTGTCAATAAACCATTTAATCCTCATGGCTGAACACCTGGCATCCGGAATTGGTTTTTAAATGTCATTAAGTGAAGGATGAATGAATGCATGAATGAACCAGGTTAGCCTCCCAAAAATCTCACCTTACTATGATAATTTTATAAAAATAAAAAAGATTTAATGGATTTCTCGTCTATGGAAAAGGAGTTAATAGTTTTTGTGAGGATTAAATAAGATAATTGGCCAAAGCCAGCCTAGTGTCTGGTACTTGATAGACAAAATTAAAAGTAGGGTTAATTCTTACAAGATACTTATCTATGAAAATTTGGGAGATATGGAAGTTGAAATACCATTTTTTGTATATAAAGATGATTCATTATCAGAAATGCAATTCAGTCCTCCTTTACCAAATGTTGCCATCTATTTTGTGCCAGCCTCCGTGCCAGGCACCAGCTACACAAACATTAACTTGATGGTCCCTGTCCCCCAGGAGTCACACAGAATTGCTCCGTCACAGCTGTTAAGAGTCCACAGTGCACATGCTCACGTGGCATCACCTAACTATGTACTGCCCAGCCCTACCTCCTCTTCCATCCTCCTTTGTGATTGAAAACATGGTTGGTCAGGACGGGGCTCCACATGAGGGACACAGAACATCCTCCTCTGTGGAAATCTACCTGTCTTGCTCTGAGTAATCTTGAGAGCTTTATGGGCAAAGGTTGGTTCATGACATTGCTCAATGACTATTACTAACTTCTGAAATAGTCCATTTTCAAGCCATCTTTCTACACACATCCCTATCCCATTCTACTTCCCATTATTCGGCAATCTCAGATTTAACCTTCCCATAAGTTCTACTCTGACAGCTCAACCTCTAGGAAGCCATTCCCAATCCCCTAAGGCTGGGTTGTGAGCCTCTGTGCATGGTTACTTCTTAGGCCTTGTTGCCCTTGTCACAGCTCTTATTGGATGGTTATTATCCACTTTCCTATTGGACCATGAGCTCCTTGAAAGCAGGTGGTACACCTCATTCATGTCAGCATACCTAGGACCTGGAGCATATGAGGTGCCCTAAAAAATTATAATAAATAAATGATACTTCTGTTTCCATGGTCCAGGACTTTGTAGAGTTGGGGGGATAGCAGAAGCAAGGCAACGGGGATGGGGGCCGAGAAGAATGCCCATACTGCTATTCACCAACTATGCAACAGATTTCCAAGATGTTCATGGAAATATAGTATGAAGCCAGTTTAAAAACAAAACAAAACACCTCTGTTGAGACATTTTGCCAGAGATTAAAATAAGGTGATGGATTAAAAAAAGGAAGGAGGACAGAAAGAATGTTTATATATAACACTCCAGGCTAAAACACTTCCTTCACTTTCCCTTAAGCCATTAAAAAATTTTGTTTAATGTTTTACTTATTTTTGAGAGAAAGAGAGAAAGAGCACAAGTGGGGGACGGCCAGAGAGAGAGGGAGACACAGAATCCGATGCAGACTCCAGGCTCTGAGCTGTTAGCACAGAGCCTGACGCAGGGGTCGAACCCACAAACCGTGAGATGCTGAGCTGAAGCCGGACGCTTAACTGACTGAGCCACCCAGGTGCCCCCCTTAAGCCACTTTCAAATTGCAGGTCAAGGCCCATGTGTGGGATGCAAAATAATTTAATGGACTGCAATCATCATTTAAAAAATATAAGCAGAATAGAACAGGACAGAATAAAAACTATCAGAACACATCACTTGTGGTGGGAGTAAATAACTATTTCACAAAACTTGAGATATGTGTGTGTGCAGATCACAATGTAATGTATATTTCTTACTGTGAGTTGTGGTCAATAGAGATTGGGAAGCTACTGCTTAGATGCTAGGACTCTAGTTGAAGCCATGTGGCTAGAGAAGCAGCAGGGTTTCCCAGGAAGAGGCCTCTAAGGAAGAGGAGAAAAGAAGCAAATCTATCCACTAAGGGGCTCTAGAGGAAAGACGAAGATCTCGAAGGGTAAGCAAACATTGGGTACAGACCCCTGGGAGTCAGGAGGGAGTTACGAACTGCTGCTGGAGACTGTAACTCTCGATCACATGGGAGCCAATTCACCAACACTTACCTTGCAGGGTGCCCACCAGGCCAGTACTAACTCCCGAGATGATGTCACTAAGCAGCCATTCCTTGATTCGGTACTTGGGGAGCCAGTCCAGGATGGGCAAGAGATTCTTCAACACAGCTAGGCCTCTCTTTCTCGAACAACTGTCAAAGGGCAAGAAAATGGAGTTTCTAGTCCCATCTCTGCCATTACCAACGGCAAAGCACAACGTTTGAGCTGGACCCCGCTGATCTTTACAACCGTTTAGAAAAAGAGTAAGACTTGCATGGAAAATACTAAGCCTCAAGCGCTTACCATGCTTTTGCCAAGAACTCTATCTACTCTTTTAAATGCACTGTGCTAGAAAACACAGGATTAAGTGTCCCCTCCCCTCTCCCACCTTTGTAATCCTCTGAGAAAATATCCCTACACAAGGGCCCATTTTCTAGACCAGCCACAGATAGATCAATGTGGAGTCTCTAAGTGGAGATTAATTTTCAGACTTCTAACCCAGGCGCCTTCTACTACTTGTTTGTCTTTAAAGAAAAACAAACATGCTCTGTTTATTTTGGCGATGCAAGCTCAGAGCCAGTGTATACAAAAATCTTAACATGATAAATGTATACATTTTGCTGTACCTCGCTACTTAGTATTTTTTTTTAATTCAGCATGCCATAGACAAAAGAAAACAAATATTAAGAGTGTATGGACACTTAACAGGAACCCATGGGGGAGGGGAAGGAAAAAAAAAAGAGAGAGAGAGATTAGAGTGGGAGAGAGCCAAAGCATAAGAGACTCTTAAAAACTGAGAACAAACTGAGAGCTGATGGGGGGTGGGAGGGAGGGGAGAGTGGGTGATGGGTGTTGAGGAGGGCACCTGTTGGGATGAGCACTGGGCATTGTATGGAAACCTATTTGACAATAAATTTCATATATTAAAAAAAATAAAAGAGCGTATGGACATTATTAGACTCTTCATTCAACTAAATTATTTCAATTATATTTATGAGACAATTGGAAATTTTGATGTTCTCCATATTAAGGAATCATTTTTTAGGTGTGATAAGGGAATTGTGGTTATTTTTTCTAAAGAGTCTTTAGAGATATATACTGAAATATATACAGACAAAAAGATACACTCTGTGGGATCAGCTTCAAAAAAAATGGAGTGGAGGCAAGTGGGTGGAAATAGAGCTTGGTTGTTGAAGCTGGGTGGTGGGTAAAAAAAGGAAGGGGGGGCTTCATTATACTACTTTGTCTACTTTTATATGTGCTTATGTTCTGTAATAATTTTTTTTTAATTTTTTTAACATTTATTTTTGAGAGACAGAGAGAGACAGAGCAGGAGCGGGGGAGGGGCAGAGAGAGAGGGAGACAACAGAATCTGAAGCAGGCTGCAGGCTCTGAGCAAGCTGTCAGCACAGAGCCTGATGTGGGGCTCGAACCCACAAACTGTAATATCATGACCTGAGCCGAAGTCGGATGCTCAACGGACTGAGACACCCAGGCACCCCTGTAATAAAAGATTTTTAAAAAGAAAGAGAATCTGGCAGTAGCTGACAGTTCTAGTTTTTGTTGGTGATATCTAATTATGGATGGCCTGTTTGGGTTTAGAAAGTGATGGAGGTCTCCCTGGGGGTCCCACTGCCTGACAGGAAAGAACTTGGAGCACGCTGTGCTCTCCTGGGTTCCTTCCGTGTCTCCGAGTGGCATCCTGCCTAGAGGAGCTTGGGGCTTTCAAGGACTCCTGGTCAGGTGATGGCTTTACCCATCATCTCTTTTTAATCGAGCCCCTTTCTTCACTGTTCTCAGCCTGGCCTTCACAAGAAGACCATAGGAACCCTGTGTACCCCCAAGCGCACTTCAGGTGTCTCCAAGAGAGGAAAGAGAGGACGGAGGGAGAGAGAGAGAGAGAGAGAGAGAGAGAGAGAGAGAGATGGAGCTCTCGGAACACACTCTCCCCAGAGAGGAGTTTCCGGGACTAGGGTCCATTCGGGCTGAGAATGATGGAGCCGCCCTGCGACCAGGAAGGACAGCAATGCGGACGGTAGAAGCCGGGGCAACCCGGCAGGGCTGCGCGACATCCCACGCCCGGTCCGCGCGCCCACACGCCCGGCCCGCCGCGGCCGCTACCTGCAGCCCTTGGCCAGACTCTCCCGCAGCGTCTTGCGCTCCTGCAGGCGCCGCTCGAACTGCTGCTGGAAGGCGAGCTCGCTGTAGACCGGCCGCGACACCACGTAGCTGCAGCTGTACTCGGGGAGCGGAGGCGGCTCCAATCTGCTGCCGGGCGCTTCCATGACCTGCGAGGCGGATGGCGAAGAGGAGGGACGAGATGGAGCGGGGAAGGAGGGAGAGGAGGCGAAGAGGAAGGGACTGGAAAAGGCGACCGCCCGTTAGCTGTCGCCCGGCCCCACCTGTTGCAGCCGATCCCGGAGCGCCCGGTCCGCGCTCTGCCGTCCTGGGCGCTCCGGGCCGCCACCCCCGGGCGCGCACCACCCGCCTGCAGGGGGGCACGTGAGGACCTTCGGGTCCCGTCGCTTGCACCTGCCGCCCGGGGCTCGCAGACTCTGAGGGAAGTGAGGCCGGCCTTGGGGTCTTCCGGAGCCCGACCCAGTCCTCACCCGCGGGCAGCCAGGGCGCTGTCCGCGTCCTGAAATCTCCCCAAACCCGGGCTGGATCCGAAGCGTGTGCGGGGCTGGAAGGGGACTCTGTGAGCGCTCCTCTCTGGTCGCACCCGACCCAGGGCACGTCCCCAGGCGCGCACCTGGAGAGAAGCACTGGCCCCCGGGCCGGGCGTGGAAACCCTAGGCCACGTTCCCCGGGTCCTGAGGCTGCGTGCACTGCAGGCAAATTCCAGCAGCAGGTCGCCGTTCTCCCGGGGGCAGAACTTTAGGGAGGTGGGGCAGACCTCTTGCCTGTTTTCCTAGCTCCCTTCTCGCTCTCAGCTTCTCAGAAAGAAGGCTGTACTGCCCCCTGCCCGCCCGCTCCGTGCCCCCACGCTAGTCCCTTCCGCAGCTAGCGCTGCCTCCCGGGAGTGGAGCCAGAGCCGAGTCAGGCCAGCTCACCTGTTTCGGCTGGTGCCCCGCCCGCAATGCCCCCGGGACAGCCGCTCCGGTGCCTTTATAGCGCTCACAGAAGGCAGGGAGACGTTTTTTATTTATGGAGCAACAGAGACACCTTAGTCGAAAAGAGGAACACAAAGGCAGCGGTCTTTCCCCACCTATCTATCCTACCGGGAAAGAAATGCTACTCCTCCTGCCCTGTTCTTTCCTTTTCCCGAAGTGGGAGGCCAAGAATCCTACTGGTTGTCACCAGGATCCTCACTCACCTCCCAATTACTAACGCGGGCTGCGAGGTCAGGGGCGGGATAGGGAAACTTGTTACAGGAGAGCAGAGCCCTGCGTGGAAAACAGGACTGCTGGGAGCCTTGACCTTGGCTCCTACGTTGTGTGAATCAAGAAGCACCACAGTCTGGCACACAGCTCTCCTACTGCCCTGGGGTGGAGAGGAGGAAAGGAGCAGTGGCCAGTTTTGTATTTAATAAATGCTCTGTATTTCTAGAAAGTGTTTCTTCAGAAGTAGTGAGTGGCTGATGGTTGTAGAGGGTTCACAACTTAATCATACATTTTAGATACATTGTGTACACTCTTTTCTCTCTGTGTGTGCCCGTGTGCGTTACATTTCACAATCAAAATCAGGTGTCCAGGTGGCTCACTTTCTTACCCTGTCAACTGTTCGGTTCTATCTTTCTTCTCAGTCATCTGGGCAATCAGGGAAGGAATCAGCTGGACTAGACAGGAATGGAGACTAGAAAGAAGTGAGGGGAATAGGATCTACCCTACCTCAGCAGGCTTCTGTCTTCTGCTGGAATGAATCTTGCTAAAACTGACTAATGCAGGTGTAGATGAAAGATGGGAGAGTTTAGCAAACAGGTGGATTCTCGCCCTATCATCAGTATTCTGGAGTAAATGCAGAAGAGACTCCAAAACTATGGACCTTCTGGACACCAGCCTGCAGTTACCTACCTAGCTGGAAAATACAGACAATGACAATTCTTTAAGCTCCAGGAAACAGAACTCCTCTTGGGAGAACCCTAGTGTAAATTCCCTGTAATTGTATCCTACGAGGTCTGAGCATGTGCATTTTTCCTAATAAATGAATGAGTCAACAGCTTTCAACAGATTTCAGAAACTTACTTGACCCTTAAATAAGGTTAAAGGACACCTGGCTGGCTCAGTCAGAAGAACATGCAACTCTGAATCTCAGGGTCCTGAGTTCAAGTCCCACCCTGGGTGTAGAGATTACCGAAAATAAATAAGATTTATTTAAGATTACTTAATTACTTAAGATTACTTAAATTACTTAAAATAGAATAAAATAAAGGTAAGAACCATTGCAGAAGGGAACCAAAAATAAAAATCCAGGTCGTGAACTTGAGAATTCTATCCATTTGCAAGGGAGGTTTTGCTTATATAGTTGATCCTTGAATAACAGAGGTTTGAACTGCACAGGACCACCTACCTATAAGTGGATTTTTTCCTCGTAAGTACAGTACTGTACTGTAAATGTGTTATCTCTTCTTTATGATTTTCCTAATAACATTTTCTTTTCTCTACCTTACTTTATTGTAAGAATGCAGTATATACTACATAAATCACACAAAATATGTGTCCATAGACATTCATGTTGCCCGTAGGTAAGGCTTCCAATCAAGAGTAGGCTGTCAGCAGTTAAGTTTCTGAGAAATCAAAAGTTACTGGAGGATTTTTGATTCCACGCGGCTGGAAACACTTAACACTCATGTTGTTCAAGGACCAACTGTATATAACAGTGGTTCTTAACTAAGGGCTATTTTACCCCTCAGGGAACATTTGGCAATGTCTGGAGACATTTTTGTTGTCACGCCTGGGGGCATGCTACTGAGATTTAGTGGATGGAGGCCAGGGATATTAAACATCCTATGATAGGGTTTGCTGTCCCTCTTAGGTTCTGTATGATATTCAAAATATACATCTATTAATAACTTGCCACACATACTAAACATGTACTAGAAATCTCTCCCCATATATATGTATATATGTGTGTATATACAGAGAGAGAGAGAGTGCGCAGGCATTTTCTGTAAGTAACATATTATTGGATGTGTAACTCAACTACACTGACACAGAGGCAAGTATTTATCTTCAAGTAGATTCTGACTGTTTCCATTCTATACACCCTCACACATAGCTTTAAGCACCAGGTAAAACACTGTCTTCTGCATGAACATTCCTTGATGCTTTCAGTCAGAATTAATCCAGTCCCTTTTCTGAATTCTCTTGGCCCCTTATCTGATTTTCTCTTAAGATGTCTTTCACTATCTACCTTAGTATAGTATCATAATTCTGTTTTCATACAAGTCTTATCTCCCTCACTAGACCAAAACTTTTTTTTTTTTTTCAGGCCAAAACTTCTTGAAGGCAAGCACTATGCCTCCCTCAACCATTATTGCCTTTTATAATGTTTTCTAAGCAGATATACTTAGAACCCAAACACATTTCTTTTATTTATTTATTTATTTATTTATTTATTTATTTATTTTTAATGTTTATTTATTTTGAGGGAGAGAGAGACAGAGTGTGAGCAGGGAAGGGGCAGAGAGCAAGGGAGACACAGAATCCGAAGAAGGCTCCAGGCTCTGAGCTGTCAGCACAGAGCTGGCTGCGGGCTTGAACCCATGAACTGTGAGATCATGAGCTGAACTGAAGTCAGACGCTTAACCCACTGAGCCACTCTGACGTCCCTGGTCTACAACTTCTTTAAAGACTTAAGTCTATGTCACCAATATCTTCTAGGGTGCCTAGAATTTCAAAGCATCAACTCATATCATTGTTTCCACAGTAACTCACCTAGATGATTCACAATTCTTAATTGAATTAATTTGGAGATTTTACACAAATATAAATATAGCCCATATTGCATCCCAGAATTTCTGCTCCCAGTTACTTGCTATTTTGAACACTTTTAGTCTGGGACAGTCAGCTCTGTGGACCACTTGTATCAGAGCTTAGTGGTGGTTTTGGCAGTGGTGGTAGTGATTCAAAGGAACAACAAAGTGGGGTAGAGGTTTCAGAAGGACAGAGGAGAAAATAGACTATCAACACTAGAAGACAAGGGTTTAGTAACCTTCTTTAGAGAAGAGATTTATTCTTTGAACTGCATCTTTCTATGTAAGAATTTGGTTTAATAATCACACAGGAGCGCCTGGGTGGCTCAGTAGGTTAAGCGTCTGACTCTTGATTTGGGCTCAGGTCATGATGCCAGGGTCATGAGATCAAGAGCCCCGTGTCAGGCTCTGCACTGAGTGTGGAGCCTGCTTAAGATTGTCTCTGTCCCTCTACACCACCCTCCCCCTATAAATAAATAAAAAACAAAACAAAAATTATTAAATAAAAAACAAAACAAAAATAAATTAAACATAATCATCACACCATAATAAGTGTTGCATATACCTGGATAAAGATATTACTTTCTTCTGTTAAATCCCTTTTCTAAGGAAGAAACAAATGGTGCATGGACAGAATAGCCTCTCCTTTACAGATTTCTATAAAAGTAGAGAATTGCATTTCTCATAGGTCTGAATTTGGCTGTCTTTTAAAAACAGAGAAGAGTAGGATGTGATAACAGCTTGCTCTCCCTGTCCAATTTACTTGTTACATTAAACACCTCAAATTACTCACGTAGGCTTTACAAATCAAGTTTCACCTGGTTCACATAGAGGTGGGTGGTTCTTATTTATCAGAATTTAATCGTTTCTAGAACTTCTTTCCAAAGAGATAATGTGTCACTTCAAAATAAATGTCAATGTTATTGTTACTTTCCAGCACTTATTTAGCCGTTAATGCTGATTTAAAACGCATTTCAGGGTGCCTGGGTGGCTCAGTCGGTTGAGCGGCCGACTGCGGCTCAGGTCACGATCTTGCAGTTCATGAGTTCGAACCCTGCGTTGGGCTCTGTGCTGTCAGCTCATAGCCTGGAGCCTGCTTCAGATTCCTCTCTCTGCCCCTCCCCTGCTCTCTCTCTCTCTCAAAACTAAATAAACATCAAAAAAAAGTTTAATGCATTTCTTATTTATCATTTAGGCATTTCGAGTGTAAGACAAATCCCATTATTGAATCTACACATGCATTCATTCAAGGATTTATTCAGCATTTATTAGTGCTGGCCATGGCCATAATGATAAAGAAGCATGGACACAGGTCTCCTATCTGTGGGATGCATCATATGGTTACAAAATGTATACACTATTTCACTGATTCTAAAATGCACATTTTCCACATGTTATCAGGACTCATCTTCCAACTGATGGTATGCTAGAGTTCAATTAACAGCAATTTTGGGGGGGGGGCTTTTTTTTGCTTTTTTTTTTTTTTTTTACTCTTCTCTGGTCTAGAGGGCAGATTTGTGGTATAAATTTTTACTTCCTTCTTTGCGGACAACTTAAAAGTTCCCTAATACAAGAACTACAAACTAATGGAAATGTGCAAACAATGCCCAAAAAATCTGTTTTCAAAAGCAACCTAGATTCCGATGTTTATCATCATCTACCTTTGAATAGTAATGTGTGTAGCCTATTCATTATTTTTTTCGGTAGAACTGAATGGAGTCACTTCTGTTTGGAGGCAGCATTTGGAAATCACTGTTGTCTATATTTCAGACAGAAACATTGTTCATGTTTTACGCTGGTGTTGATGATCAATAGAAACTCTGAAAAATCAGCTCCCTTGGGAGAGTGGTCATTTTGGCTGGGAAAATCAACTCTAATCCTGAGCTTTTATTTTCCTTTTACTTGCTAACTTTCTCAAGACAATAGACGCTAAATTTCTGCCATTTTTATACACAAAAAGAACTTCAACTTTCTCTCACCTTTTCTGAACAACTGATTGGGCTTCTTTTCAGTAACCATATCATGTCATATTCAATTGTTCTCTGTTTCCTGTATGTTACTTTTTTCCCTCTCCAGATATAAGATACGCTCTTTGAAGACAGAAAAAATATCTTATATGTCTTCTGTGGTATTAAAAAATAAGACATGCCTGTAAGTGGACAAGTTAAAAAATACATTAAATTAGCAAATAGTGATCACTTCTTATCTCATTACCTAGATAATCACTGTCAACCTTTCTGATTATTTCCTGCTTATCTTTTTTTTCCCTATCTGTAAATAAGATTATATAATACCAGTCTTCTTTGTATCGCTACACAACACCTTGGCAAATCATGGCAATGTAATAGTTACTGAAGAAATACTTGTTAAGTTATTGATTGCTTGATCTTTAATGATGGAATATTGAGAAATTGTCAGGTAGGAATGAAAATAACTTAAAAAACTGAGAATCCATCCTTTAAAAAAATCGCTAAAAAAGCATTCTTTCTAAAACTGTGTGGCTGTGCATTCCAATTTAAAACAACTCTCAATGTTAATAAAAATTCATTTGTATATAGTTCAATAATGTCTCAGTAGAGGAAGCACCACATTCTTGAATATGACTCCAAATTTGGCATGTGGTTTGGAAATTTGTCTCTCACTAGCATGAAATAATAGCATAGTTTTCTAAGCTAAAACAATTTGAGTTTCTTATTATTTAAATGTATTTAGCTTTTAATTTTTGTTTGTTTGTTTATTTATTTGTGAGAGAGAAAGAGCACAAGCAGGGGAGGGGCAGAATGAGCGGGAGACACAGAATCCAAAGCAGGCTCCAGGATCCGAGCTGTCAGCACAGAGCCTGACATGGGGCTTGAACCCACGAACGGTGAGACCATGACATGAGCTGAAGAGAGACGCTTAACCAACTGAGCCACCCAGGTGCTCCTAAATGTGTTTAGCTTTTAAAGTTAACCTTGCATATCTGTGGTTTGTCAGTGGAGGGAGAAAAGGGAAACTTGTGGAATGTTTCAAGTAAATGGTGATGTGCACTGTTGTCATGAGTTGGATGTTTAGGTACTTCATTCATTCATTCATTCATTCATCCATACACTTCTTTATTCATTCAGTGAGTATTTATTGAACCCCCTACTTGTATTAGACCCCATCTTAAGTGTTAGGGAAACAGCAGTGAGCAGGTTTGACAAAGTTCCTGCCCTCAAAGGACTTAAGACTCCCGTGGGGGACAGTGACTGTAAGCGAATCAGTAAATCAGGTAATCTTCCGTTATGATGAAATCTATGGGAGTAATAAACAGAATGATGTCACGTGGAATTCCTGGTGGGGAAAATGCAATGAACCAAGAGCAGGAGGATTGCTTTGAATGGGGTGGAGAGATCTGAATTGTGAGGAGACAGCCTTCCTGGAAAAGCGAACCACAAATGCAAAAACCCTGAGTCAGGAAAGAGCACGCTGTGCTTGAGAAACGAAAAGGAAGGCATTGTGGCTGAAGTCGAGATAAGGCAGATCTAGAGATAGCAAACTGGGAACCCTCCATAGGTATGGAGCAATTAAAACCAGGCGTTTAGGGAGGGGGTAGGAGGTGCACAGATAAAAAGGCCAGCACCAAACCCTTGAGAGGTCATAAAGGAGAATGAAAGGCCTCTTTTCTTCTGTAAAATGCAGATAATCCTTGAACTCAGGCGGAGGTGAGGGTTGGGGGGTAGTCTTTGGAGAACTATTTTCTGAATAAAGTTTTGTTGGTAGCTATGTTTGTACTCTTATTTCTTTGGTAGCTGTGTTTTAAATGACATGTATAAAGGGGGAAAAGTTAATATTTAGAATTTATTCAATTGTTTCTAGTCATTGCACATACGATTAATAACTTAATTTTTGGGGGACTGGTGGTGCCTCGCGCTCAGTAAGTTTTCCTCAGTCGTTAAGGTAACTCGTACAGAGCTGAGCAGAAATTGATCTGGACAATGACACCAATTGCTTTTGGTGGAAAACAACAGCCTATCATCTGAGACAGTTTATCTTTCTCTTTCTTTTTTCCTTTTTTCTTTTTGGCTGGCTGATAGCTACTTTGCTTTATTAAGAAGGTGCTTTTTAAAATCATTTATCCCTCCTCTATTGAATTCTAAATTAGTGTCACCACCATCCTAGAATCTATGAATTCTTCATTTAAAAGCAAATCTTAGGGGCGCCTGGGTGGCTCAGTTGGTAAGCGTCCGACTTCAGCTCAGATGATCTCACGGTTTGTGGGTTTGAGTCCCATATTGGGCTCTGTGCTGACAGCTCAGAGCCTGGAGCTGCTTCGGATTCTGTGTCTCCCTCTCCTCTCTGCTCCTCCCCCACTTACACTCTGTCTCTCTTTCAAAAATAAATAAACATTAAAAAAAAAAAAGCAAATCTTAAATGTCAACGGGGAGAGAAAGCCTATCATCCCTAAAGGGACAGATTGGTGCAATGCACAGGAGAGGAAGCTGAGGGAGGGTGAAGAGAAAGAAACAGAGGACTGGACCAGGAAGAGAGACCAGGATGGAAAATCATGGCGACATTTCCACTGGTTGCACAAAATTACCCAGTGTGTTCTGACTTGAAAGCTGACTTAACAAGTAACTGCTTTTGAGCGTAAGGATTACCTTGAGGTGGATATTATCATTCCCATTTCATAGATAATTACACACAGAAAAGTTAAGTAATTTGTCCAAGGTCACCCAGTTTGGCTGAGCTGGAATATATAAACCTAAGCAGTTTGGCTCCAAAGCCCACCTTCTTAATTTCACCTTTTTAAAAAAAAATTTTTTTTTAGTGTTTATTCATTTATTTTAAGAGAGAGCACAAGAGGGCTGGTAGCGGAGGGGCCAAGAGAGAGGGAGAGAGAGAATTCCAAGCAGGCTCCGAGATGTCTGCACAGAGTCCTCCGCAGGGCTCGATCCCACGAATCATGAGATCATGACCTGAGCCGAAATCAAGAGTCAGACGCTTAACCGACTGACCCACTCAGGCGCCCCCCTAACTTCCACCTTCTTAAATTAAGCTCTCCAGGGCTTTGGCAACGTCAGCTCTCCTCATCCCTATATATAGAATTTCTAGTCCTATCTTCTTCCCCCATCCCAGGCTTCATGGTTCCTGTGCTAAGTTTCAGCTTTTAACTCTTCTCTTTTGATATAATATTTTAAAGCATGATAAACACAGACAATAAAATACTATGGGATAGTAACAAAGTGGGTCAATATACATGGACATGGAAGGAAACCCAAAATGTACTATAGATGCAAAAAAGACAAAGTTCAAAAAGTGCGTATAGCATGCTCATGGTTGTATAAAGGAATGGAATATACATTTGCATAGGATATTAATCAGAGCCTTAGCAAGAAAAAGATAAGACACTATGATAGAGTTAATAAAGAGACTATATATAAAAGTGTAGGCAGGTCAGGGAAACCAACCAGGCAATGGTGAAACATTTCAGGGCTAGCCTGGGGACCTGTCAGCTGTCTACTGTCTGAGAAGACAACTGTCAGCAATCCCAGCCCAAGGGAAGAGGGGGCGGGAGCTTCGAGCACAACCCAGAGCCTGGAGAGGGCCTGCCCAATAAGAACTGGGGCCCTTGATAGAGGCATGGAAGCACTGCTAATTCCAGGCCCAACAGGGAAGGAGCAGGGGGAGTAAATATCCGGACTTCTCCCTTTCCTACCTCTCATCTTCTGCTGGTTGGATCTTCCCCACCCCTCCGTTTTTCTGTTGTCCAAAGCCTACTGGAAGAAGCCAGACAGCTAAGGAGCCAGACGGCTTGTTCGTTGCTCACAAGGTCAGTCCTCTGGGCACAGAGCAAAGTGGAGAAAGAATAGTGAGGGGTGAATTGACAATATCTCTGCATATAAGCATAGAGAATGTCTCAAGAGATTCATCAGAAACTAGGTTCTGATGGAAGCAAGAGACTTTTTAAAAATACATTTTATTTTTAGAAAAGTTTCTGACTTACAAAAAAATGGAAAGGATAGTATGGGAAGTTCTCATATTTCCCCTGGCCAGTTTTTCCTATTAGCACCCTAAATTTGTAGAGTATATCTGCTGCAATTAAAAAGCCAATATTGATACATTATTTAACTAAAGTCAATAGTTAGTTCAGATTTCCTTGGTTTTTACCAAACATTCATTTTCTGTTCCAGGATACCACATTACCTTTAGTCTTCTTATCTTTTTGGGCTCCTCTTGGCTTTGACAGTTTCTCAGACTTCCTTTGTTTTTGATGACCTTGACAGTTTTGAGAAGTATGGCCTAAGTATTTTGTAGGATGCTTCTGAACTGGAATTTATCTGATTTTTCTCATACTTAGACTGGTGTTATGATTTTTTGGGAGGAAAACCATGCAGGCCAGGAGCCATTTTTATCATATCACATCAAGGATAGACAGTATCAATATAACTTATCATTGTTGATACAGTGTTGACCTTGATCAGCTGGATAAGTTAGTGTTTGTTAGGTTTCTCCACTTTCAAGTGACTCTGTCTCACCCTACCCCCTTTCTATCACTGCACTCTTTGGAAAGAAGTCACTATATGTAGCCCACACTTAAGGAGTTAACCCCTATTTCCTTGAGGGTGGAGTATCTACATAGATTACTTGGAATTCTTTTGTAAGAGAAATGTTGTCACCCCCTCATTTATTCATGTATTCAGTTATTTATTTATGTCTGTATGGGATCATGACTATTTTATACTTTGTATTAGAATCTAATACTACTTTATTTTGTTGATCAAATTATTCCAGCTTTGGCCTTGAAAGCTCTTTCATTTGGCTCCTTGTGCCCCTCTGACATGTCCCCAATGATGCAGGGTGGTTTTATGTTTTTGGAGCACTTCCTTGCTTTCTGGAATTGCAAGATGCTCCAGGTTTTTTTTTGTTTTTTTTTTTTTTAAGATTTTATTTTTAAGTAATCTGTACACCCAACATGGGGTTCAAATTCACAACCCCAAGATCAAGAGTCACATACTTTATCGATTGAGCCAGTCAGGTGCCTGTCTAGGCTGATCTTGTATATTTCCTGTATCGGTCCTTAAATCTGCCATTTCTCTAAGGAACCTTGCCCAGTTCCTTTTATTGGGGAACACTATTAGAAAATAAGATGTAAGCAACAGGTGTGCTCATTGCTGCTGGGATGTCATTGTTGATGGAGCAAAGAAATATATGTATGTATGATGAAGTAATATGTAACATTTTTTATATTATAAAAATATTATTTATATAAACATATCTAGAGTACTTTTATATGTAACCATCTGTATCTCTGTTTAGTTAAACATAAGTTCATACTCATGAAGAGACTTTTTATTGTACACTATTTTGAACTTTTTGAGGTTTTTAAAAATTGTATCAACATGGTAGTTTGTCAATCATTTTAAAAAGAAATAATATGCTGTTTGAAATGTCCTAGTGGTAAGATAAATTGTGTGTGTGTGTGTGTGTGTGTGTGTGTATTTAAAAACCTTATTAGTTGTGGATTACCAGATGAATAAGTTCTATCGAAAAGGTGAATATATATAAAAATTTTGTGACTCAATCTTTTAAAAATATATTAGGGAAAAACATATTAGGGGAACTGGGTGATTAAAATAATTCATGTGAGTTATTCTTTCATAAAAAATGATCTCCCTATGAATTTGTATGTTGCATGAGTACTTCGACACAGTCAAAATGGAACTAATTACCTTCTTTCAATGCCATTCTTGAATACGCTGCTCTTCCTGAATTTTCCATCTTGGTAAATGGCATCCCATCCATCTAGTTGCTCAAGGCAGGAACTTAGGAGACTTCCTTGATTCTGTCTTCTTTGTTGCCTCTGATGTCACCCTATTGTCAAGTCTACTTTTTAAACATTTTTTAAAGTTTATTTATTTATTTATTTTGAGAGAGAGACAGAAAGTCATCAGGGGACGGGAAGAGAGAGAGAGAGATAGAATCCCAAGCAGGCTCTATGCTGTCAGCACAGAGCCTAATGCGGGGCTCGAACTCATGAACTGTGAAATCATGACCTGAGTTGGAGTCAAGAGTTGGACGCTTAACTGACTGTGCCACCCAGGAGCCACTCAAGCCTACTT
Organism: Panthera uncia; assembly: GCF_023721935.1. Classification (NCBI taxonomy): domain Eukaryota; kingdom Metazoa; phylum Chordata; class Mammalia; order Carnivora; family Felidae; genus Panthera; species Panthera uncia. The sequence goes on from NC_064816.1 coordinate 73,717,511, forward strand.
TTTAAATAACTCTCCAGTTCATCCACTTCTCTCTATCTCCACTGCTATTGCCTGGGTTTAGGCCGGGATTATCCCCAGGGCAATAGCCCCCTAATGGTTCTCTCTGTTTCTCTTCTTGCTCTATTCACAAGTTATTCTTCAAACTAGCCAAAAACAGTTGTAAAAATGTAAATCTGGTCAGGTTCATCCTTAGCTTAAAATTTCTCCAAATGACTCTCCATTGCCTTCTTCTATGCACCCATGGTACTGATTGAGCTCTCTCTGCCTTGGAGGCTTGTTTCTTCCTCGGCTTGGGACTCCTTCCCCTCTTGACCATCCCTAGCTTCTGTCTTGGTTTCCTTGACCCCTTTGTGGAGGCTTCCCTAGTAGCCGAAGGCCAGGGTCAATGTTTTTCCTACCCAGGTTTTAGCACTCTTAATATGCATGCACTTACCACACTGAAGGGTGCTTCTCTCAATCTGCTATTCAGATTCCATATGATCTTTAGGATTATATGTGAATAGTACCTAACTCATAATGTTGATGTGAGAATTAAATGCAATTCCTGGCACATAGTAAGCCCTTGATAAACGTTAGCTATTATGATTGAGTTTTGGAGTCTGGAGAGTAGTTTGAGTTAGGTCTTGGTATATTTTGAGCTTCATTTCAAAAAAAGGTACGTGAATGTATGTATATATGTTATTTGATGTTGCCAGGAATAGCTAATTTTATCCGTCAAAAATTTCTTCCTAGCACGCTCTTTTGAGTCATGGATTTTGGCTTTTAAGTAAGCTAAAGGTTGCTAATTGGGAGAACGGCCAGAAAAACTTCTCCTCAGCTTTTGAATCACATGTTGAACAAATCTGGCATCACAAGCATCAAGCTGCCTTCTGTTTCTAATCATTTTTCTTTCTAATTTAGTTTCTCCCACCAAAAGGGATTATAATTGATTTTCACCACAGAGTCCATGGAAGATGTCACAAGATGTAAAGGCAATTATTTTCAAGTAGATGGAACCCATATTTGTGAGCGTCCCCACTGGCTCTGTCCCAAATGCTAAATAGTAACAAGACTTTCCTGGATTGAGACGGTGTGTTGCTGATCTGAGACAACTGGCAAAAGTCTTGGCTAAGAGACTATTCTTCTTTCTTTTCACCTACCCCTCTGACATTCTTTAAAACAACAACAACAACAACAACCAAGAAAAAAAACAAGAAAAAAAAAGGCAAGTAGCAGCATCTTATTTATGAAAGCCTCTCTAAGAGCATACTGGTCAGTGGTTTGGCCCATGAAGGCTTGAATCCAGGTCCTATCTCAAAATAGACTTCCCTTAGAGAAAAGCACTCTCCTTCCTAAATTACATGTTTCCTTCCTTTCATCTCTTTGCTTCCCAATATCTCCCCTCCTTCCCTTTCTCTAACTTGCAGACAACAACCTCCCTCCTCTAGAGTTCCCACATTTGACTCTTTCCACCATTCTTACTGTTGCCTAAACCTAGGCATTTGTTTCTGCTTTGAAACTCCCATAAAAGGAGGGCAATCTGGAAATGACTTTTTGTCAACACAAAAGCCAATATATTGTAAAGTAATAAACATTTACAAAAAGAGGAAAACTGCAGCTACAGCAAAGAACAAAAATCAGGGGCAATGCCGTTCACTCCTCCTCTGTGTCTCCCCCAAATCAACACATCAAGCCTTCTCTAGGAAGCCTCACCAGCATCTGCCTTGGGTTGAATGCTCCTTCTTCCTTGGAGATCTCACTATACTTTTATTCTGAGCAACATTTGACATCATCTTGTAGTCGTGCCAATTCCTTCTGTGTGTGTATGTGTGTGTGTGTGTGTGTGTGTGTGTGTGTGTGTGTGTGTTGAACTCCCAGTAGAAATAAGTTTCTTGTGGGCTGAAGCTTATCTCTGAGATTCTGGTCAAGTTTCCTAACCAATTGCACAAGTATAAGGAAGTAATAATCATTTATCACATTGTTGTGATAATTAAGTACAGTGAGAGAAGTTTCTAGACCACACTAAAGTATTCAATGGTTAGTTTCTTTGTTTTTCTTCTTTGGTTTTGTGGTCTCCTCCGTGGTGACCATTGCTGTCCAATGGGAAAGGATACACAGCACTGACTCAGCACTGGATTCTGGATTTGAGTCCCATTTGCTAGGGAATTCTGGAAACATACTTCATCTCTCCATGTGTCATTTTCCTTGCTGGCAAATTGGGGATAATAATGGTATTTACTTCATAGGGTTCCTGCAATAATTAAATGAGGAGTAGGTAAGGCAATTAGAACCTAGCACATGGTGAGTACTCAGCAAATGTTGGCTGTTATTATTAGCACAATGCTCAGTGTAGAGTAGGCGCCTAAAAAATACTTAGGATGAATTGGAAAAAAATTCATTGCACAGTCCTTTTAACAAACAGATCAGCTGGGGTAACCTTCGTCGCTACCCAATGGTTGTCTACTTTTCTATTTAGTTTGCCAATATATCTTACACCTGGGCCTTGTAAACCATTTGGGGGACCAGTTCAAATTGCATTCAGGTCATAAAAATCAAAAATCGTTTGGAAGACAAAAGCCAGAAGGAATTAGTAAGTGGAATTATAATCAAATAGGAAAGGTGTTCAACGTGGGTGAATGAGAGATTCCCACTGGTATACATCTTATTTAAAATCTTAATTAGAGTTCTGGAAAAAGCAAAGTCATATGCTAATGTAATGTTAATATAATTACGTTGGGGACAAATGGAAATGCTAATACGGGCTGAGGACCACTATAAAGAAATCTAAATAAAGGCTTTTTTTCTTCTAAAGAGCTCATAATGTATTACAAACAATGTCACTAATCTGAATCTAAGTATTTCCATAAAAGTAGAATAGGATTGTGCATTCAGTAATATTGCTTTCTTTTAAAAAAGTGTTTTTAATTGTATCTGTGTTACAATGGGAGGAATCACCTAGTTTACAGGGGAATAAGATAAATAGAAATCCTCAGTCCTTTCTGCCAGGTTCCCTTTCCCAAAGGCGACCACTTTTCAGATCCCGTAACTGATTCTTTGATGTGTACGTCCACATCTCTACATCATATGCATGCATTTCCATTTATTTTTTTCAGTTTTCTTACCAGATGGGATGAGGAGTTAGCTCTTTCCTGTGTTCCCACTACTGCCAAACCCCTGCGTACTACGTTTCTCCACCTCCTGAGATGGGGTCATACTTTTGGTTTGAATCATAGTGATATTCACATTATTAGAATTCTATTTTCTATTCACAAAGGAGCTATGTGGTAAGCTTTTTATTTCCTGGGACTTCCCCCCCCTCCCTACCCCAGCGTTCCCTTAGTTTCAGTTGTCTTGGTTTTTTGTTTGTTTCTTTATCTTGCGTTATTTGTTTGGTTTGCTATGACCACTAATGCACATCACTGTGTAACCCCAACCCTCCTCCAGCATAATGGAAGTCTTCTTTCAATATGCACATCACATCAAGTATTTGATTAACTTCATCTTGAAAAAGCCTCTCCCACGGTCATCTGAACTGCTTCACAGTCAGAAATCTGCCTTCCCCATCATCCTGTGCATTCCCTCTGCCTGTCCCCTGCGCACATCTTTTCCTGCCTCCTAACTTCCTCTCTGTTGGTTTATTCATCCTTTAGATGGAGCACATCCTCTATCCACCAGCTTCCTGACGAAGGGTGTGTGGGAGGGAAAATTTTTGAGAACTTGCAAGCCTGAAAATGTCTTTATTCTTTGCTCATACTTGATTTATAACATGATTGAGTTCAGGATTCTGGGTTGGAAATGATTTTCCCTCACAATTTTGAAAGCATTGCTTCATTGTCTTCCGTCTCCCAGAGTTCCTTTGGAGAAATCTGAAATCGCTTAACCTTTATGCTGGTAAATAACAAAAATTAGACAGTAAATTCTGAAGATCTAGTTGACTTTATTGATTCACGATTTGGGCAGTATCCCATCTTAGCAAGTAGAAGGGAGATCCAAGGGGCTACAGGAAAGGAAAGGTTTTCAAAGTTAGAGAGGGAGCAGATAAAAGGAAATTAGCAAAGAATCCATTGTTTTAGGCAAGGTTGCCCTCCTAAGGGGACATGAGGGGGTCTATCAGTAAATTTCCTGGTGCTGATGTGCAATTCCCATGTTAACTGGTTAAAGGCTACATTTCTGGGGTTTGAAACCGTAGTTAGGCTAGGTATTAAGTCTTAGTTTACAGACTTGGGACTTAACCTAAGTTAACCATTTTGGACCTATGGTTTTCTTGTAAATGGTGTGTTGTGTTTTGCTGGAAATTTGTAGAATCTTCTCTTTGAACTAAGTTCTGTGGTGTGGGTCTATTTTTGGGCACTGTGCTAGGAATTTGGTGGGCCCTCTTTCTACTTTTCCCTAAGGACTTTTATTTACTTTCTCAAAGAAATTTTTGATAGCTTCCAATTCTGATTTCACAGGTGTACTGAAATAAGAACCCATGGCTTTCCTCTGAAGATATTAAGGGTTTAGTTGTTATTTAAATTTTTTAAAAATGTTTATTAATTTTTTGAGAGACAGACAGACAGAGTGTGAATGGGGGAGGGGCAGAGAGAGGGAGACACAGAATCTGAAGCAGGCTCCAGGCTCTGACCTGTCAGCACAGAGGCCCGATGTGGGCCTTGAACTCACAAGCTGTGAGATCATGACCTGAGCTGAAGTTGGGCACTTAACCAAGTCACCCTGGCGCCCCTGTTATTTTTTAAATGTACATTTCCTCTTCCTGCACAGTTTCTATTTTCAACATAGGTTTTTTGTTGTTTTTTTTTCTGTTTTTTGGTCTCTATGTTTTCATATTAGGGGCTCAGATCTTCTTGTGCTTGATTGCCTGCCCTTACTTAAAAGTTGGGGGTCTCCAGAGCACCCTGGGAGCTCTGAGTGTGTGTGATATCCTGTAGGGCGAGCTGGATGGCTGTTTGGTGGGGAACCCCTAATGTTGTCACCCTTGTCAGCATCATTAGGTCTTTATCTTGGGCTGGATAGATTCCCATCTAGAGAAAGACTTGTCTTCTGCCTGGAAGACATTGGCTGCTATCAATCTGGGTCGAGCAAGTTCTGCAAGTTAGCATGCATACATCATTTACTAACTCCTCTGTTTTCTGTGTATTACAAAGACATTCTGCTGGCTCCTCTTTAAAGATGAAAACTGTGTTCTGCTGGGGCGAGGGAGGGTAATCACCAAGGAGTGTGCAAGAAGAGGGGGGCATCTAGAGACCTGCCGTCCTTTGTCAGAAGGAGCTGGCCAATTTCCTGAGCCTTGATTATTCTGCAGTTTAGGTGGAATCTTTTCTCAGCTCTTCCCTCTGAGGAAATCACTCTTCATCAGTTCTGGTAAGGCAGCCTTACTTGCTCATCGGTTCTGTAGCTTTTAAAAAGTTTCTTCGCGTGCTCACTTTATCCCTGTAGGTTTATGCCTTAAAAAGCCCCCCTCTACTACAGTTTCAGTGCAGTTGAGGAGAGAGTAAAAGCATGTGTTCGATAGCTATCTTTTTGCCATTCTGCTTTCTTTAGGTGAAAATCCTACATCTGATATTTTCTAGTGTTTGGAGAATTTTGCAGTTGCCTTCAATTGGAGGAAAACCAAAGGCAGCATTTGGGCATGCTGAGCTTAGAGTTCCAGCTTCCTTTCAATTCTGAAATGTACAATTGTGTTTTGGCTTCCCTCATGGATCATCTAACTAAAAATAAAAATTCTTAGGGCACTTGGGTGGCTTAGTCGGTTAGGTGTCTGACTCTTGGTTTCAGCTCAGGTCATGATCTTGATGTTCGTGGGTTCAAGCCCTGTGTGGGGCTCCACGTTGACAGTGCAGGTCCTGTTCTGGGTTTTCTCTCTCTGTCTCTCTCTCTCTTCCCCTCCCCAGCTCCTGCGCTCTCAAAATAAATAAATGGACTTTGAAAAAAAAAAAAAAGAAAAAAAATTATCCAAATTGAGAACCAATAAAAAGTTATGAGAATCTGATTGCAAAAAATATTTTCAAAAGTACTTGGCACTCACGGGGCACCTGACTGGCTCAGTCTGTAGAGCATACAACTCTTGATATTGGGGTCATGAGTTTGAGCTCCATGTTGGGCACAGAGATAACTTTAAACAAAAAAAGGACTAGGCACTCAAATAATTTCCTATATTCTAATCCCCAGAAACAGTAAATATGTAAAGTCATGTGGCAAAGAGGAATTAAGGTAGCAGATGAAATTAAATTAGCAAATCAATTGACTTTATGATGAAGGAATTATCCTGGATTACCTGGGTGGACACAATACAAGGGCTCTCCTCTCTCTCTCTTTTTTTCTTAAGTAGGCTCCACACCCAATGCGGGGCTTGAACTCACAACCCAGAGATCAAGAGTCGCACATTCTACAGACTGGGCCAGCCAGGCACCTTTAGTCACAAAGGTTCTTAAATAGAAAGAAGGAGGCAGAAGGTCAATGTCAGAGTAATGTGGTATGAGAGAGACTGACTGAAAGTCTCAAAGACATTGCTGGCTTTGAAGGTGGAGGAAGGGGACCATGAGCTAAGGATACAGGCAACAAAGCCATGCAAATTTGGAGAAGGCAAGGAAACAGATTCTCCTGTAGACTCCCCCAAGAAGGGAGCAGCCTTGCTGATGCTGAGTTTAGTCCCATCACACTCATCTCAGACTTCTAACCCCCCAAATTGTAGATAGTACATTTGTGTGGCTGTAAGTCACTTACTTTGTGGTGATGTGTTACAGCGGTAACAGGAAGCTAACATGTCTACTATAAAATAAGTGATTGTGATTTACATTCCTTTATGAAGTCTTCATATTTCTCTTTGAAGTTTTCAGTAAACTGATTACATTAAATTTGCCCTCCCACTTCTTACCTAGAGGTAGATTTATACGGAGTTAATGAAGTTTAACTTCTGGGTCTTTTAAGGTACATAGGAGTCCTCGGAATGCTCACATTACATAATGTTTCTAGGTAGGAACTGGGGTGCATCCAGGAAGCATTCTGGATAAATCACCCAGAGACCTTAGAAGAAGGGGGGTCTGGATTTCCAAGGTTCAAGCAATTTGTTGTGATTTCCGTTCTCCATCTGAATAAATTCTCATGTTCAACCTAATTTGTCTCTGATTTTATATTCTTTTTCTTACAGAGAATATCCCAAATTGTATCAGCTCCAGGCACCACCCCCTCAAATCCTAGATTTACCTGTGTCTTTGTCTTTTTATTACTTATTTATTTTAAAAAGTTTATTTATGGGGCGCCTGGGTGGCTTAGCTGGTTAAGCGTCCGACTCTTGATTTCAGCTCAGGTCATGATCTCAAGGTTCGTAAGTTCAAGCCCCATGTTGGGCTCTGTGCTGACAATACGGAGCCTGCTTGGGATTTTCTGTCCCCCCCCTCTCTCTGCTTTTCTTTCAAAAATAAATAAACATTAAAAAAAGAGTTTATTTTGGAGCGCCTGGGTGGCTTGGTCGGTTAAGCATCCGACTTCGGCTCAGGTCACGATCTCACGGTCCGTGAGTTCGAGCCCCGCATCGGGCTCTGTGCTGACAGCTCAGAGCCTGGAGCCTGTTTCAGATTCTGTGTCTCCCTCTCTCTCTGCCCCTCCCCTGTTCATGCTCTGTCTCTCTCTGTCTCAAAAATAAACATTAAAAAAAAAATTTAAAAAAAAAGTTTATTTTGAGAGAGAGTGGGGGGAGGGGCAGAGAGTGAGAGAGACAGGGAGAATCCCAAACAGGCTCCACACCATCAGTGTGGAGCCTGATGCAGGGCTCGAACTCATGAACTGCAAGATCATGACCTGAACTGAAATCAAGAGTCAGACACTTCACGAACTAAGGCACAAAGGTGCCCAGGTCTTTTTCTTTTTAAGAAGACTCAAAAACATCTCTCTCTCTCTCTCTCTCTCTTTCTCTCTCTGTCTCTCTCTCTCTCTCTCTCTCTCTCTCACACACACACACACACACACACACACACACACACACACACACACTTTAATTAGTGGGAAAAGAAAGAACTGCAGTTAAGGTTCAGGTGGCTAATAAAGCCCCCACACCAGGGCCTTCCACATCAAATCCGCCAATGGGATCTGAAGGGAAATATGTTAGTGCCCAGGAAGAGGGGCTTACTAATGTTTTAAGAGAGTTGGTCAAAACTGTAGCTGGTTCTGTCATGATCTTAAGATAACAGGGCACACTCTAAAGAGAAGGAATGGGAAGAGTCATCTGGAGAGAATCTGAAGCATTAGAACTGAAAGGAATTCAATCCAAATAAACAAACATTTATTGCATTCCTCAGCAGATGGGCAGCATGCTTTGTCTGGGGCAGCAGGAGGATGGCTGCCTCCAGTTTTTAGGACAAGGCATCATTCAACACTGCCCCATGGCACATTGTCATATGTAGAGCAAGGGCATTTGCTTTTTTTTTTTTAATGCTTTATTTATTTTGAGAGGGAGAGAGGGAGAGCACAAGTGGGCCAGAGGCAGAGAGAGGGGGAGAGAGAGAATCTCAAGCAGGCTCTGCACTGTCAGTGTAGAGCCTGACTCAGGGCTCAAACTCATGGATCATGCGATCATGACCTGAGCCAAAGTCGGACGGTCAACCGACTGAACCAGCCAGGCAATTTACCTCTGGGTACAAGTTTTTGTATGATGTTCAGAGTAGCTTATTGCCAGAAAAAGTTCATTCTGTGCATCACCTCCCTTAGTTCTCTCTGCAAGTCCAGGAGGCAGAGTCTTGTTGTCACTTTAAAGGTGGAGAGATTGAGAGTCCAAGTGGGAACAAAGGAGATGAATTTGATCCCAGGTAGTCCATGCACGCAGTCATGATGCTCTAATCTTCCACCAGTATACATGCTCATGAAGTGACCAACAACAGTGGTAAGTTAAATGCTCTGTGTCATGGACGACGGGTGTCATCCCCATGTCAGGCCCTCACACTGGGTGCTTAGGGCATGGTCCCACCACTGACACTCGTTGCCTGGGTCAGTAATTCTCTCTTTTTAAGTGAACTCTACCCCCGCCGTGGGGCTCAAACTCAGGACCTCGAGTTCAAGAGTTGTGTGCTGTACCAACTGAGCCAGCCAGGTGCCCCAAGTCAGCGATCTGCAGTGGTAGAAGTGGTGGACTGGGCATCTGAGGATGACTTCATGTGGCTTGAAAAATCCCTGCCTCCTCTGGTGTTGTTTATGTGACCTACTAAAGGTCCGATTGGAGAGTCCTGTTGTAGAAGAATACTTGCTGATGTGGGGGAGAGGGGATTAAAGCAGGTCACAGAATAGTATGTATGGTATAATTTCATTTTTGTCAACATTTATACGCGTTTGTTAAGACCATTAACCAAACTGCTAACTGGAATGCTTATGCTTTCTCTATTTGCCATCTATCTGGTTTCAAGAGAAAATAAGCAAACTTAAATGCAAACACTTTTTCAGGAAGTGAACAAACCCCCTGTGGAGGGTTATTTCAGAAAGTCATTGACTAAGAACTGGCGGTTGAAGTTCTTCGTGTTCCAGGAAATCGGCAACCCTTGGAAGAAGTGAGAGGGAAATTCTTTACCACAGGTGGTGCTTCAGGGAGAACAAAGATTTCTGGAGAAGCAATACACTTTCTGGAGCAATCCGGCTAACCAGGAAGGCATCTAGTTTGGGGGCAGGGGGCTGGTGGTGCAAAGCCCAAACTTCAGCTAGGCTCTTTGCTCAAATGTAGGAAAAGGAGCACGCACACTCAAGTTCTGTAGGAACTTAGACCTTTCCCAGTTTCCATAATTATAGTCCAAGCTCTTGGGCACTACGTGTGTGTACATGATGTAACAGAATGCTCTTGTGTTTATGTGCTGCTTGTTCACCTTGTGGCAAGAGCCACAGCAGAGACAAGAGAGAAGAGGCCAGAGGTCTGCTTCTCTGGTAAACTGTTGTGGAGTGGGACACACACATGTTGTGGGGGACACACTGCATGTTGCTGGTGATGATGATTAAGGTAAATATAAAAAGCTGAACATGCAGAGCAAGTAGAGAATATGATTTAACATCATGATGCTAACCTAAAAGGCAAGTAGGAAAGAGAAAGAAAAAAGCTCATGGTTTTGTGCTGTTTATGACAAACAACTTTTGACTTTTTTTTTTAATTTGTTTTTTAATGTTTACTTATTTTTGAGAGACAGAGTACGAGAAGGGGAGGGGCAGAGAGAGAGGGAGACACAAAGTCTGAAACAGGCTGAGCCGTCAGCGCAGAGCCCGATGTGGGGCTTCAACTTACAAGCCATGAGACCAAGATGGGAGCCGAAGTCAGACGCTTAACCAACTGAGCCATCCAGGCACCCCAAATTTTGGCTTTTTATCCATGACTAGGCCTTCAAGAGAGGACAACACGTTGAAAATACCTGATGTGATTCATTTATCCCACTATTTATTGAGCCGCAACTCAGGGGAGGTGTGGTATTCAGGGACACATGTCAGGGACACAACATCCTTCTCCCTTGTCACTTTAGCTTGCGTGGCCTCAAGCTCATGCTCTAAGATGGCAACAGCTGTGTTTCATGTAGCAGGGAAGCGGAAGGAAAAAAAAAGAAGAGATTGCTATCACATGACATTCCTATTTCTACCTACAAGGAGGCTGGAAAATATCGTCCATGCTTGGTGGCTGTGTGTAAAAATATCGGGATGAAAGAATGGACACTGGGGCACAAGCAATGCTCCCTGCCACAAGCATCTATTGGCGGGCATCTCAGCCTTGGTAACATGACGCTTTGGGTCAGGAACTTTTGTGTATGCATGTTGGCCATCCTGTGCACTGTGGAGTGGGCTCAGCAGCATCCCAGGCCTCGACTTGCCAGGAGCATTCCCCGAGTTGTGACAACCAATATCTTGAAACTGCTAAATGTCCCTGGTAACATCTTTCCTGCTCCCTGTTGAGAAACACTGTTCCGTGGTGCACAGGAACTATGTTTGTCACTGTGCAGGAGACAAAACCAAACCAAAAATGAAATAATTTCAGACGGTGATAAGAGCTATGATGAAAATAAAATCAGGCCGAGACAGATAGGGTTGGAATGCAGGATGTACGGTGTATGCAAAAGCCCTGAAAGAACAGAACTCGGCTTGTCGTAAGAAGAATCAGAATGCAGGTGTGGTTGGAAGGGAATGGGGAGCCTGGCGAGTCTCACGAGTCCAGTCTTCCATGTGATGGGAAGGGACTGGAAGACTTTAAGCAGGGAAGGACATGATTTACAAGAGCATGCAGTAGGAGAGCAGTAAGAGAATGCAGGGAGACCAGTAGGATCTGCCAGAGTGGTCCAGGGGAGGAAAGAGGGGCTTGGTGTGGTAGTGGAAACAACAGGAAATAAAATTGTCGGAGAAGAAGAACAGACAGAGTGGGTGGCCATGGCAATCTTTGATTGACCCAAATAGCTACTGGGGAAACCAAGTGGTGTAAAACGGTGTCTATTTCCCACACGTTGTGAAATTCAGTCCAGCACAGGACAGATTTGTGCTGTCTGTTCCTGCATTAGTTTCCTACGGCTGTTGTAACAAGTTACCACAAACTTGGTGGCTGAACATAAATTTTATTGTCTCATAGTTCTGGAAACCAGAAGTCCAAAATCACTGGTGTCTGCAGGGTCATGTTCCTTCAGGAGGCTCTGGGGAACATGTGTTCCTTGCCTCTTCCAGCTCTGGTGGCTGTAGCACTTCAAACTCTGCCTGTGTGGTGGCAGTGACTTCTCCTCTGTGTGGTAATAGTTTCCTTGTCTCTTTCTTGTTAGGATATCTGTGGCTGTATTTAGGGCCCACCCAGATATTCAGGACAATCTCTCCACCTCAAGATCTTTAATCACATTGTTCACCATGTAAGTAATACTCACTTTTGCCATAGAAGAGAGTCTTTCCAGCTTCCAGGGGTTAGGACATGGATAATTTCTGGGGGGCTGTTTTTCAGTTCTGCAGTGCTAGAAATCACTTTGGCTATAGGGAGGAACACTAATAAGGTCATATTTGTTTAGCAACTAAGATAGCACCGATGCGATATAATAAAATGTTTAGTAAACTGATTAGAGAAAGAAATGCCAAACAAACAAACAAAAAATAAGAAAATTGAATTTTTCTAAGTGGAGTTTCAAGAATTCTAGAAAAGGTAGGCCGAAGGATATAAAAGTTCAGAAGAGCTTCCTGGACTTTAGACATATTCATTCTAGATATTAAACTCAGTGTTTATGAGGACTGTTATATTTATACAGTATAAAGTGGGTGTCTGAATGCAAGGTGCATCCCAGGGGCCTTGTTAGTAGTGCTGGGCACAGGCTGTCCAGCTGTGGTGGGGCATAGCTGGGGGGCGGGCACGGCCAGAAGACGGTGGACAATGGAATGGGAATGCAGAACCAGACCAACGCACAGAGATAGAGCACGACAACAGGGGCAGATGCGTGCAATCAGTTGTGGGTGGGAGGTCCCAGGAGGAAGCGGGAGTATCACTTTAAGCAAGCAGAGACCAGCACTGGAATCGGAAGCATGGGTCTTTAGAGGTCCAGGCAGGCTGGTGGCATCAGGTACTTAAACTCTAGGCTCTAGACTGGCGTTCAGAGTAACGCAGTTACTAGTACTAAGCCCAAGATAGAGCCAGGCAAGCAACCAGGATGACTCACGCCAAAGTCTAGGGTGCTTGCTTAGAACTTCTTAAGCACTACTTCCTGCAGTCCAGAACCTCCACGGAATACTGTTTGTTTATAACAATAGAATTTGTTAAACTCCATGGGTGGTAAGGAGAGTAATAGGAACTAACAAGCATAGCTTGAGAAGCAGTTCATTACGGTGACTCTGGAGCCAAACTTCCTGGTTCAAATCCTGGCTAATACTAACGGCAATATTTTGTTTAGCAAATTTTAATCAATTTGTGTATAAACGCTAGAATAGTATTTGGGGAACTGGATTAGACTCAGATCCTGGCCCTGAATCTAACTATCCATGCTACTTTGGGGAAACTGCTCAAACTTTTAAGGCCTCAGGGTGCAGGTTTCTAAAATTGAGAGGGTTGTTAAGATTACTGAAATGTACACTTTAAGTGCTTTCTGGCAATCTTCCAAATCCTCATGCTCTTCAAAGGGTGCCCAGGCTTTTCTTGCTTTAAAGCCTGAAAAATTACTATGTAATCCTGACCTAAAACATTATTATTCCCACTGTGGAGTTGAGGAAATGGAAGTCTAGCGAGTTTGAATAATTTGTTTAAAATCACACAGCTAAATTAGTGGTAAGGCTGGGATTCAATTTCAGTTTTGCCAATTCTACAGCTGTATATTTCCTACTTCTCTGTTATTTTGTCATTTGCCTTGATTCCTGTGTGGAAGCCAGGTCACAAATGCTCGGTACCTTCATATTTACCCACTCTGCCATTTCCAAGGCGATACTCTGAATTGTCATTTATTCAGCTCCCTCCCACTGAAGCATCCCCTTCTCTGTTACTCATGGTGCTGTCAGACCATCTGGTCTAAGTCCATCGCTCACTCCTGGTAAATGTCTCCTACATGTCTGTGTTCCAGCAGTAGCTCCTGACTTCTATCTGAAATAAAATTCTAATGTATTCGCTCATTTCACCTATGTTACAATGAAAAAAATTAAGTATGCATGAAGTTGGTGCTAAAATGATAATAAACAACAAAGGATGAAATAAGTATCAGGAAAGTAAAAACTCCAGTCATTATTTTCCATTCCATTATTTATATTTAGGTCTTTATGAGACAAGGAAGATGATTTTCATGTCTAAACACTGGAACAACCTAAATCATTTTAATATAACTACAGTCGTTATCATGTTCTAAAGGAGATTCTAAAGGAATATGAATGGAAAAATGGTACTTAATATTTAGCTTTCAGAATACAGATACATCTCAGAGAAACTGTGACCCCAGTGTATGTATATTTGAGGTAATATTTGTATACTTAGTAACTCTCACAGCGATGGGAAACATTGCTCTTTGGATATGCTCTACATTAGCTTTCTAAGTCAAGAATTCCACATTGTCGTAAAATAATTTTAAGTTCAGTGTATGGCAGTTATGCAAATAGATGTAAACTTCATTATCAGATGAATTTTAAAAAGGTATAATGCCTACTTATTATGTGGTATTAACACAAATGTCAACGGAAACAGTCCAACAGATATAGAAGCACAGTAACAAAAATATAATTATCAATATAGCTGTTTTACAAGAGTAAACTATAGTATCATCAGACTTATAAAAAAGAACAACAACTAAGGTCATTGTTTTTATTTTTTTGCTCTTCATGACTCTTCCCCATATATATAATGGCTAATTCTGATCATTTGTCCTTATTTAATCTATGAACAAATCTGCTGATACTGAATACTATTTTCAAATACATCAGCATTATCGTCACCTGATTAAATAGATTATTATTACTGAAAACACATCACAGCTTTTAAGGCTATTAATGATTTCATCAACTTAAAAATCAATTTGGGAAGTAACTGGCTATAAATTTTTCTTTTTATTAGTAAACAGTCACCATATAACCAGTGTTCCTCTCAATATCTTACTAGGGTGCTAAACATGCTTATATTTTACAGAAGAGCTGGAATATAGACTTGACGATGTATCTGAAACATCATCAACTATTGTGACAACACCGTTAGGATAACAGGCTATATGTGGCATTAACAAAATTATTGGCTGGTCATAAATGGTACCTTTTACTGAACTGAATTTTAAATTGTTCTACAGGCCAACACGATAACAAATTTGTCATCTTCACATGGTGTGTCGCCATCGTCTTTCAAAGTTCACAGGCCTTTCTTACTGTCTTTCCCCAAGCGATTCTGCAAGAAAAAAAATGACTCAAGTAGCTACAGCCAAGAGTGAAAAACAGATTCATTGATATGACAAGGAGTTTTTTAAAAAATTCTCTTTTCTGTGTATGGTTATTAATTATGAGAATAATCAAATATGAAAATAGGGATTGAGAACATTTCAAACTTAAACTACAAAGTTTGTGGGTTTTACTTGAAAAAGGGGGAAAAATAACATTCTTGATCAATTCATTTGTTTCCTTGCCTTAATCTACTTTGGTTTTGTTTCACAGGTTATACCAGGAAAACAAAATTTCTAAAATTCCCCTCTTACCAACTCAATTAAGATTTTTGGCAAGGAAAGAATGAGGGGAAACAAAAACCCCAGATGGGATGGCCTTTTGTGTGTGTGTGTGTTTGTTATGCAGGTATTTGCCCATAGAATTGAGTTCTCAAATTATACTCTTTGCTGATCAGAGATAACTATAAAATATCATTTAAAACTGGAAGAAAATGGGATCGAAATTAACCTTTAGAAATCATTTGCACTCAAGAAAGCAAAGTCTACACTGAGGAAAAAAAAACCTCATCAAATGGAGTTGTAGCATTATTGCTCGTACATGAGAAGTTCATCTAGCTCTTGTTCAGGCTGAGTATTAATGCTTTCAGAGCAACTTTAGTAACATTAACATTACGCAACCAAATCAGGATTAGAGGAAGTATTTTGAATGATAAGGTACCACTTTCACATGTTTATATATATCTTACCACTTCAGATAAAAATCACAGCTTTAACTACTGAATGGGAGAAGATATTTGCAAATGATGTATCTGATAAGAGGTTAATAACTAAAATATATAAAGAACTTATGCGGGGCACCTGGGTGGCTCAGTCGGTTTAGCGTCAGACTTTGGCTCAGGTCATGATCTCATGGTTTGTGAGTTTGAGCCCCGCGTTGGGCTCTCTGCTATCAGCCCAGAGCTGGCTTCAGATCCTCTGTTCCCTTCTCTCTCTGCCCCTCCCCTACTCATGGGCTGTCTGTCTCTCAAAAATAACACCAAACTTCAACACCAATAAAACTAAACTCAATACCAAAAAAACTAAATAACCTGATTAAAAATGGGTGGAGAACCTGAACATTTTCCCAAAGAAGACCTACAAATGGCCAACAGACACATGAAAAGATGCTCAACATCACTCATTATCAGGGAAATGCAAATCAAAACCACTATGAGATATCACTTTACACCCGTCGGAATGATTAAAATAAAAACTACAATAAATAACAAGTGTTGTCAAGGAAGTAGAGTTAAAAGAGACCCCATGCACTGTTGGTAGAAAAATAAACTGGTACTCTGAAAACAGTACAGAGGCTCCTCAAAAAAACTAAAAATAGAAGTACTTTATGACCTAGTATTCCATTACTGGGTATTTACCCAAAGAACAAAAACACTAATTCAGAAAGATGTATGCACCCCCATGTTTACTGTATTATTTACAATAGCTAAGATACATAAACAACCCAAATGTCCATCCACAGATGAAAGGGTAAAGAAGATGTCATGTGTGTGTGTGTGTGTGTGTGTGTGTGTGTGTGTATTACTCAGCCATAAAAAAGAAGGGAATCTTGCCATTTCCTACAACATGGGTAGATCTAGAGAGTGTAATACTAAGCAAAATAAGACAGATAGGGAAAGACAAATACCATATGATTTCATTCATATGTGGAATTTGAGAAACAAAACAAATGAACAAAGTAAAAAAGAGACAAACAAAAATACAGAGTCTTAAATACAGAGAACAATTGCCAGAGGGGAAGCGGGTGAGGGACGGGTGAAAGAGGTGAAGGGATTAAGAGTACACTTGTGATGAGCACCGAAAACTGTACAGATTGTTGAATCATTATATATCTAAGACGAATATAACACTGTATGCTAATTATACTTCAATTTAAAAAAAGGAGATAATCTTGTGTTTATCCAAAATTAAAGTGGACATAAAGATAAAAGTCACAGCTTTAATGGAGCTGTTATTCAGGACAAGTTCCTCAAGTGAGGGTGACTCTCCAAAATGAAATTTGAAAACTGCCAGATGCTGATGGGTTTGTGTTGCCCATAATCCTTAGTTTTGCTTTTCCTTTTCTAGAAGAGAGACACGGCAAACAAGGAAAGGCAAAGACTTTGTATTGACGAGATTATTTTCTAATATTTATTTAGTATTTGTATCAGGGAGGAGACCAGATTTAAAATGGATTTAAATTATGCAAAGTGGAATCTGTTTATGGTAAGGAAACCAGCTTTCCCCCTTCCACTTTTATTTCTATAATAGTTTAAGTCATTTTATGATTATTTTATTTAAAGTAAATCAACTGTGTAATACTGAGAAGGCTAAATTTCCCAAGAACTTGAAGATATAATTCAATTATTAAGGTTGGTTTGACAACAGAAGTATAATTCACAAATGACAATTTGATACAGCTTTTTACTATAGATGGCCTACAGCAATCATTTTGCTTCTCAAGTAGCGTTAAGAAGGTAAATATAAAAGTGTAAGAGTCACTTTAAAGAAAATGGGAGTCATTTAATGACACTTAAATCTCAGAATCTTCTACAAGTTCTCATACCGGACAATGGAGGGTGAGTGGGGAAAAAAAACGTGTCCAATCAAGAGGCAACTACTAGTGTCTTGTAGGGCTATAGAGCTTTTCTTGTTTAAAAACATTTAAAGTGCCTTAGACAGGGTCTGGTTTAATGCTCAAGTATTATAACCCTCATTTAAGAAACGAAGAAGTCAAGGTGCTGGATGCCAAGTCATCCCCCCGGGGTTTACAGAACTGCCAAAGTATGGGGCTGAGAGCGTTCTTTCTTTTTTAAATTCAAACAGGTATTTATTATGGGAAGCTGGTTTTACAGGTGGTGAAAGAGTAGATGCATTGGAACAGTGTGGTAAGACACCTCAGGGATTAGCACAAAACCACCATTCTTGGGCTAGAGGGACAAGCGGGGAGAGCCAGTTCTGGAGCCCAGGAGCTAGGGCCACCATGTGGCAGCTGCCCAGTAGGTACCAGGACCATGGGAAAAGATGGTGCTGCTGCTGCAGATGCTCCTGAAACAGAGCGGTGGGAAGTCCCCGGCACTGCCCCTCCTGCCTTCAGTCCCCTGCTAGTGCCTCCCACTGCTGAACCTGCCCAGAAGACAGCATGGGAGCTTGGGAAATGTGGCTCTCTGAGATTGAGTAGAGTGGAAGTGGGAAGACAACAGATCCAAGAGCAGAGTCTAGTGACCAACACAGGGAGTTCTTAATGATGGGGCAACTGGAGAAAAATTACTGGGTTTTGGATTTTATTTTTTTAAAGTTTATTTATTTTGAGAGAGAGAGAGTGCAATCAGGGTAGGGGCAGAGAGAGAGAGAGAGAGAGGGAGAGAAAGAGAATCCCAAGCAGGCTCCATGCTGTCAGCACAGAGCCTGACATGAACCATGAGGCCATGATCTGAGCCAAAACCAAGAGCTGGATGCTGAACTGACAGCCACCCCGATGCCCCAAGGTTTCATGATTTTGAATTCAACTTTGAATCCTATCAATTTCTAGTTCAGTGACTTTAGGTACATTATATAACATCTCTGGGACTTGTTTTCCTCACCCACAAGATAGGGTATTAAAATATTTTAATTTAGTGGGCTGTGATTAAAGTAAACAGAATAATATATGAACCCATTAACTAAGTGCTTGGTCTAGAGCATATCCTCACTAAATGTCATTCATTAAATATTTCAAAAATAAAAGAAGAAACTGGATCAAGACCTTAAATGCACTAGTGCACAAGGCCTAACTCTCAGCATGGCACCTGGCATATCCAGGATGGGTCATTTTTCAAAGAAATGGGAATAAAAACTACTTTCTTGGGAAGGAATTAGAGAAACTATTTAACATCTGTTAACAAGAATATATCAGCTCCAAGAAGAAGGAATTTGGGGAGGGGAAAGAAAATGGGTTGTCACATATACTCTTCAGGGATTAAGAGAAGCATGAGCTGTTACCACGATGGGGACATTCAGCAATCACCACTGGCCATAACAAAATGAGAGAATATTCCTGCTTCTCTTTTCTCCATTCAGGGATCTAAACATTTCTGAAATTCTGGCAAAGTCCACTGGTGGGGATATGCATCCTTTTGACCTTACAAATGGGAGGGGAAAAAAAAGTTCCATTTCTAGGCAAAAGGCTTCTGAAGTGTTCTTTCATTTTCCATGGCAGATCTTGAAGGATGCCCTGAAGAAATACTCATCATGCCATGGTGAAGTCAGCAATTTTCAGGACCCGTGTTTTAGAGATGGGGAAAAGGTGGTCTTGTTGAGAATCTAACCATCTACTTTAGGCCATGTGAGCTGGGCTCTCCGTATCCTGGGTTTGAAGCACACAGGGGATACCCTTCTCTGGAATACCCTAATGTCAAAAGTTAGTTAAATCAAACATGCAACTCAATTAGGGATACCAGATGGTAAATGTGCTCTGGTTTCCTTCTTGATTGGCTCTAAATCAAGGCCAAAGTGGCTGGTTGAGAATAAGTCAGTTTCAGCAAAACTTCTACAGAGTAATGTATACTGATGATGATACTTATAATAAGTATCATTTCTTGAGCGTCTCCTATCAGCCAGGCACAGTGCTAAGTACCCTACACATTCTATTTAATTCTTGCCACAACCCATTGGGCCAGGTGTTACTATTATCCTGGTTTCATAAGTGAAGAAAAGTAAGCTGCAGAGGTGTATCCTAACATGCTTGGGATCATGTAGTATGAGAGTTAGAGTCATTCCAGGTCTGTCTGACTCTAAGGCCTATGGGTATAGCACCTGCTTGCCTTTTGCCAGGCAGAGTGATGGACCCTGGAGATTCAATGACCATGAAGAGGCAGTGAAGTGAGTCCTGGGACCAGGGGTTCTTCTACAGTGAAGAAACTGCACAGCTGTAATTGCTAAAAAGCCCCGATTGAGGGGCACCTGGGTGGTGCAGGTGGTTAAGTGTCCGACTCTTGATCTCGGCTCAGGTCAGGATCTCACGGTTCTTGAGTTTGAGCCCCCATATCGGGCTCTGTGCTGAGGGTGTGGAGCCTAGTTGGGATTCTGTCTCTCCTTCTCTCTCTGCCCCTCCCCTGCTTGTGCTATCTCTCAAAAAAAAAAAAAAAAAGACCTGATTGAAAGGTACAAAAAGCTGCCAAATTCTTAGGATAAGCCCATCCTGAAAGCAGGAGGGACAGGAAGGACCAGGGCTGCCTCAGGAATGGCGTCTCCCCTGAACTCTCTGACATGCAGTCAGAGAGTGGCTGGGAAATCAGTTCAGAGTAGGGCCTGGCAAACCAAGAGGGAAGGGACAGGCAAGCTTAGCCTGGATGAGTTCAGGGCACAGACTCTTGCTGGACTGGAGGGGAAGAGAAAAAGAACTATTGCCCTGGACTCTGTGACTTTAACAACAAAAAGGTTTTTTCCATTTCTATCTTTTAAATCCACATTGGAGGTAAATCACGGATTTGAATGCCATAGGTTTTGACCTCAGATGTTTAAACAAAACACTGGGATAGAAGGAGTAGCGAGTAGTCGTGAAGATGAGCCTTCAATTTTTACCTTATTTTGGCACGAATAGAGCAAACATTGCCAACAGCAAAACTGAATGTTTATAGAACCAGCTTGTTTTTCGATGCTGCCATTTTTGTGGCTCAGTTCTTGTGCTTACAATTCCACTAAAACTAGAATGCAATCAGTTAGCATGTCAGTAATTCTCTATGTGATGACTGTCTTGTGTTTTCAGGCGATATCCTCATCTTCACCCCCTTGGTAAAAATCTGGATTCATTCATCATTTTTAAAAAGGCAGGACAGGGGCACCTGGGTGGCTCAGTCAGTTGAGTGTCCAACTTTGGCTCAGGTCATGATCTCATGGTTCATGGGTTCAAGCCCCGCATCAGGCTCTGTGCTGACAGCTTGGAGCCTGGAACCTGCTTTGGATTCTGTGTCTCCCTCTCTCTCTGCCCCTCCCCTACTTATATGCTCTGTCTCTTGGCCATCTCTCAAAAATGAATAAATGTTAAAAAAATTTTTTTTTAAAGCCAGGATTGAATACATCCTCTTGATTTGGGAAGGGCAGATGACCCAAATGGTTGATTTAGTGATTACTATTTCAAAAAACTTAGGTCCATAAAGTAGATGTCACCCACCTGAAGTTCTGAGTGTTCTTTCAGAAGTCGATCGTATTCTTTTGAAAGTCGCTCTGATTGCATTTTCATTGTCATCACATCATTCTGTGCCTTAGAAAGGGCTAGAAAACATGGAATAGAATTTAAAAATTTTTACTTTGAAATATTTTTAAGTTTACAGAAAAGTTGCAAGACTTAAATAGAAAACTCCTTTGTAGCTCTTACTCAAGTTCACCAACTGTTAAGATGCAATACATTTGTTACTGTATTCTCTCACCACACATGCACAACTGTTTTCTTGAATCATTTAAGAGTAAGTTATAGACATCATGCCCCTTTACTCCTTAATACTTCATTGTGTATTTTTTGGGGCACCTGGGTGGCTCAGTCGGTTAAGTGTCTGACTTTGGCTCAGGTCATGATCTCAGTTTGTGAGTTTGAGCCCTGCATCAGGCTCTGTGCTAACAGCTTGGAGCCTGGAACCTGCTTCAGATTCTGTGTTTCCCTCTCTCTCTGCTCCTCCCCCACTCATGCTCTGTCTCTCTCTCCTTCAAAAATAAATAAACATTAAAAAAATTTTAAAAATAAAAATAAAAAAAATATACTTCATTGTGTATTTCTTAAGAACAAAGCTATTCTGTAACATAATCAGAGCATAGTTAGCAAATTAGGAAATTTAACATCAGTACTTTTTATCTAATCTGCCATTCATATTCCAATCTTGGCTACTGTCCCAAGTATGGGTTTTTTACTATTTTTTTTTTGAGTCTAGATCCAGCCCTAGATCAAAGATTAGCATTAAGTTGTCACGTTTCTTTGGTTTCCTTTAATCTAGAATAGTTCCTCAGCCTTCCCCCTGCATTCTTCTTCCCTTTCGTAACACTGACATTTTAAATAAAGGCCACTTTTTTTTTTTTTTTTGAAAGAGACAGAGCGCATTGGGGAGGGACAAAGGGAGAGGGGAGACAGAGGATCTGAAGTAGGCTCTGTGTTGACAGCAGAGACCCTGACACGGGGCTCGAACTCACAAACCATGAGATCGTGACCTGAGCTGAAGTTAGATGCTTGACTGACTGAGCCACCAAGACACCCTCAGGCCACTTTTTTCTTAAATGGAATGTTTTTCATTTTGGTTTTGTCTGATGTTTCCTCATGATTAAATTCAGGTTATGCATCTTAACTTACATACAAATGATGCTGACTGTCTCTCAAGGTATCACATCCAGAGACCCATCTGCCTCTCACTGGTTTTTCTATTTATACTTATTTTCTTCTTTGTAAACTAAGAAGCAGTGTGTGGGAAGAAAAGACTATGTAAGTATCTTGCTCCTTATGAAAACTATCCCCTCATAGTTAGCACCCATTGAAAATTCTTGCCTAAACCAACCTTTATTGTGATGGTAGCACACTGGTGATTTTCCAACTTCACCATGTCATCCACATTTACCAGTCAGCATTCTACTCTAAAGAAGGGCCTTCCATTATCCATCCATCCACCCATCCATCCATCCATCCATCCATCCTAAGTATGAACACATAGGTTATGTTTTCAACAGTTTATAATTCATAACTGCACTAGCCAGATATGGCTAGTGGGAAGGCTGTCAAGCTGGCTCTTATGTCCTCTCACTATGTCCCTATCATTTTTTGAGTACCCTAGTTTCTTGCATAAGATGTTCCAGTCTTACCCTAACTGTTTCCTGATTCATCCTAGACTCAAGCATCATAGTACAGAATTTATTAGAATGGACTGCTTTTGAAAAAACTGAGAGGGGGATATTTTATTATACTTACTAAGGGACGAACAGCCCATTTTCCTTAAAAGCAAAGACAATCACTTTCTTATATAAAATTGAAAAATTTAGGGGTGTGGGACACTTAAAGGCTTTACCTCAAGATGATACACAAAAATGGATCTATATTAGCCTCTGTCTACCAAGGAGGTATAGTGTAAGACAGCAGTTAAAAATAAGTTAAAAATAAGCAGTTAACTTCTAAGATAGAAGTTAAACATACACACACACACACACACACACACACACACACACACTAACTTAGCACATTGTAGAGAAGATAATGAGTAAATGTGTAGAAAGGAAGAGTAGCACAAGATGGACTGGATAAATTCTGGGAATCCTGAACTAACTCTACTCTACATACGATTCTGCATATGTAGTCTTTAGAAGTTCTGAATTTGTAAACATTTTAGGGTAGAAGTTTAAGTAAAAGAAAGTGGGATTTATAAATGTAAGAGTCATTTTTCTGGCACAGTTGAATGAAATTATAGATTCTATTTATAAACAATCTGTTTCCTCTTCCTCTTGAAAAGCCATCATATGGGCATTTTTATATATAAGTATATAAGTCACTTTCAACTAAAGTGGCTTTTGTATTGGCACTTTCTAAGACAATGTTGTCAAATTAAACTTCTTGTGTTGCAGAACATTTAGTGGACAATACAGATGTAGAACATCTGTGCTAATATGGCAGCCACTAGCTATATGTGGCTATTAAGCACTTTAAATGTGGCTAGTGCAACTGAAGAATTTAATTTTCAATTATACTTAATTTTAATTAAATTTTGATTTAAACAGCCATGTGTAGCTAGTGGGTAGCCATATGGGATAGCTCTACATTATAATTTCTTTCATGTTATTTTTATAGATCCATAACTAAGTTAGGCATTAAAGGCTAAATTTAACAAATTTAATGTTGTCACTTGGTAAGGGTAGAGGTTAGGTATGGAAGAGAGATCTCTGATAGTGGTTAGATTTCACTGGAACCACAGTCACAACATGAAGGTTTTCATATTAGTCTTTAATTTGGGTTCTATAAGGCATTTCCTAGAACCTACTTGAAAATATGAAACACAGTGTTAACTTCAAGACCTTACCATAAATGTTTAAAAGCCTGGATTTCTGGTGTATAAAAAGCAAAGAAGATTCTATAACTTAAGTTGTAGAATCTACAATTCTAGTCTTACTAGCCTACAATGATGGTCCAAGACGGGTCCAAGAGGGTCCAAGATGGTAGGAAAGGAAGACCCTGAGCTTACCTTCTCCCGTGGACAGTAAATCTATAGCCACATGTGGAATAATCCCCTCTGAAGGGGGCCTTGGATGAACAGGATGAACAGAGCCTCTACAACAGGGGATAGTACTGAGAAGAAGCAGAGATACAGTCTCACTAAGGAAAGAACCATATTCTTTTTTTTAATGTATATATTTTTAATATTTTATTTATTTTTGAGACAGAAAGAGAGGGAAAGAGAACACATGCGAGCAGGGAGGGACAGAGAGAGAGGGGGCCAGAGGATCCGAAGCGGGCTCTGCACTGACAGCTTCGGGGATAACAGCAGAGAGCCCGAAGTGGGGCTTAAACTCACCAACTGTGAGATCATGACCTGAGCGAAGTCGGAAGCTCAAAAGACTGAGCTACTCAGGCACCCTGAAAACCACATTCTAGGAATGGCATTCTATGATACAGAAGGATCACAAAAGCATTGAACTTTTCCATGAGGGGCAAGAGATTTGAGTTCCACATCAGGTACCCAAACCCTTAGATCCTGCACAGAAGAGATGGGCCTCCAAAACACCTGGCTTTGAAAAGCAATAAGGAATACGCCTAGGAAAACTAGAATTGCAGAGGGAAAAAAAACCCACTCTTAGAGTTCACATGTAGACTTACTTGACCCCAAAATAAACACAAAAACACTGGATCAAAATTACATAGACTACAGGTGAAGGGGACCCACTTACTAATCTTGGAGCGCCTGCTGGAGAGACAAAAGGCAGCTAGGCGTCTGCTTGGGGACTTAAGACACTGGTGGCAGCCATTTTTGCTGTCTTGTTCTGCTGTACTGATTCCGGCCCCGGCGGATGCCATGTGGGAATCATCCCTGCATACTGCAAATGCCAGAGGGTGCCTACCGCTGGTGTCTTGACTACTAGCACATTTGTAGCAGTCAAGGCCAGGTGTATAGCCAGCTGGACTGGGAGCCAGACCCACTTACGAGTGTGCCCACAACCGTTCTGCCCTGTCACATCAGGAGGGCACATGCAGCCCACACGGGAGACCTGCTTCTGGTGACCAGAGGAGATTAGGCTTCTTGGCTCCACAGGATTTCTCCTACATAAGGCCACTCCTTTAACACTGGGAAATGTGTGTCGTGATGGGCACTGGGTATTGTAGTGTTGAATCGCTGGATTCTACACCTGAAACTTATATTTCACTGTATGCTAACTGACTAGAATTTAAATAAAAACTTAAAAAATAAAAATAAAAAAAAAGATTGGGAACTGTAGCTGAACTACTGAACACCTAAAAACAAATACAGAGCTAGGCCAAATGAAAAGACACAGAAATGTGTTCCAAACAAAAGAGCAAGGCAAACCTCAGAGAAAAGAACTAAATGAAAGGGAATTAAGCAATAAAAGTGATAAAGAGTTCAAAATAATGGCCACAAAGATGATCATCAAATTTGGGAGAAGACTAGATGAACACACAGTAAGACCTTCAACAAAGAGAAAATATAAGAAAGTACCAATCAAATATAAAGAATACAATAACAGAATAAAAAAATACACTAGAGGGGATAAACTGAAGATTTGATGATACAGAAGAACAGATCAGTGATCTGGGTAGTGAAAGTCACCCAAACTGAACAGAAAGAGAAAGAAGGGAAGGAAGGAAGGAAGGAAGGAAGGAAGGAAGGAAGGAAAAGAAAAAAAAGGAATTTAAAAATAAAGGCACTTTAAGGGACCACTGGGACAACATCGAGTATTCACATTTACATTACAGGGGTTCTAGAAGGAGAAGGGAAAGAGAAAGGGGCATAAAACATATTTAAAGAAATCACTGCTGAAAAATTCCCTAAGCTAAGGAAGGAAATACATGCCCAGGTCTAAAAAGCAAGGCTCCTAAACAGATGAACTCAGAAGAGATCTACACCAAGACAAATTATAATTACAATGTCAAAAACTAAAAAATCTTAAAAGTAGCAAGAGAAAAGCAATTAGTTGCATATAAGGGAATCCCCATGAGGCAATTAGCTAATGTTTTTTTTAGATTTTTTTTAAAGTTTATTTATTTTTGAGAGAGAGACAGAGCTTGAGCGGGAGAGGGGCAGAGAGAGAGGGAGACACAGAATCTGAAGCAGGCTCCAGGCTCTGAGCTGTCAGCACAGAGTCCGACACGACATGGGGCTCAAACCCACAGACCACGAGATCATGACCTGAGCTGAAGTCGGATGCCTGACTGAGCCACCCAGGAGCACCCCCCCCCCCGACCCCGCTTTAAAAAAAATTTTTTTTAATGTTTATTTATTTTTGAGAGAGACAGAGACAGAGCTTGAGTGGGGGAAGGGGCAGAGAGAGTGAGGGAGGGCAATGAGCTAATTTTTCAACAGAAACTTTACAGGCTGGCAGGGAGTGGCACAATATATTCACAGCGCTGAAACGAAAAAACTTATAACCAAGAATACTCTAATCGGCAATGTTATCATTCAGAATTGAAGGCGAGATAAAAAGTTTTCCAACCAAACAAAAGTTAAAGGTTTACCACTACTAAACCAGCCTTTACAAAAAAATATCAAAAGGTCTTCTTTAAGAGGAAAAGAAAAGGCCATAACTAGAAATAAAAAAATATATACGAAAGAAAAAAAAATCTCCCTGGTAAAGGCAAACGTATGGTGAAGGTTCAGCCATGTATAAAGCTGGTAAGAAGGTTAAAAGACAAAAGTAGTAAATAAGCTATATCTATAATTAGTTAAGGATATACAAAACAAAAAGATGTACAACATGATGTAAAAAACATAAAACGTCAGGAGTGGGGACAGTAAAAATGTAGTGTTTTTAGAATTCGTTCAAGCTTAAGTGCTCATCAATTTAAAATAAACTGCTATATAACAGGTTGTTATATATGAATCTCATGGTAACCACAAATCAAAAACCTTTATTAGATACACAAAAAATAAAGAGAAAGGAATCCAAACATAACACTAAAAAAGTTACCATATCACAAGGGAAAAGAGCAACAAGAAAGGAATAGAGAACTACAAAACAACCGTTAAACAATTTTTAAAATGGCAGTAAGTAAGCTGGGGCTCCTGGGTGGCTTAGTCGGTTGAGCGTCTGACTTTGGCTCAGGTCATGATCTCGCGGTTTGTGAGTTCTAGCCTCGTCTCAGGCTCTGTGCTGACAGCTCAGAGCCTGGCCTGCTTCTGATTCCTGTGTCTCCCTATCTCTCTGCTCCTCCCCTCTTCACGTTCTCTGTCTCTGTCTGTCTCTTTCAAAAAAAAAATGAAAACAATAATTACTTAAAATTATTTTTAATGTTTATTTTTGAAAAGAAAGCTGGGCTAAGCAATACTTCTATCAGACAAACTAGACTTAAAACAAAGGCTGTAATAAGAGAGAGTATTGCATAAAGATAAAGGGATCAATTAGAGAAGGAATTATAATATTTCTAAATATTTATGCACCTAACATAGAAGCACCAAGATATATAAAGCAAATATTAACAAATGCAAAGAGAGAAACTGAAACTAACACTAGTAGGGGACTTTAGCATCCACTTACATCAATGGATAGATCACCCAGACAGAAAATTAATAAGGAAATATTGGCTTTAAATAACACATTAGATCAGATGAACTTAATATATACAGAGCATTCCATCTAAAAACAGCAGAATACACATTATTTTCAAGTATACACAAAACACCCTCCAGGACAGATCACATGTTAGGCCACAAAATAAGTCTCAATAAATTAAACAAGACTGAAATCGTATCTAACAAGAGATGAAGAAGGGCATTATATAATAATTACAGGGTCTATCCATCAAGAAGAACTAACAATTATAAATGTCTATGCGCCGAATATGGGAGCCCCCAAATATATAAAACAATTACTCACAAACATAAGCAACCTTATTGACAAGAATGTGGTAATTGCAGGGGGACTTTAATACCCCACTTACAACAATGGATAGATCATTTAGACACATGGTCAATAAAGAAACAAGGGCCCTGAAGGATACATTGGATCAGATGGACTTGACAGATATATTTAGAACTCTGCATCCCAAAGCAACAGAATATACTTTCTTCTCGAGTGCACATGGAACATTCTCCAAGATAGATCACATTCTGGGTCACAAAACAGACCTTCATAAGTATACAAGAATTGAGATCATACCATGCATACTTTTGGACCACAATGCTATGAAGCTTGAAATCAACCACAGGAAAAAGTCTGGAAAACCTCCGAAAGCGTGGAGGTTAAAGAACACCCTACTAAAGAATGAATGGGTCAACCAGGCAATTAGAGAAGAAATTAAAAAATATATGGAAACAAATGAAAATGAAAATACAACAATCCAAACGCTTTGGGATGCAGCGAAGGCAGTCCTGAGAGGAAAATATATTGCAATCCAGGCCTATCTCAAGAAACAAGAAAAATCCCAAATATAAAATCTAATAGCACACCTAAAGGAAATAGAAGCAGAGCAGCAAAGACACCCCAAACCCAGCAGAAGAAGAGAAATAATAAAGATCAGAGCAGACATAAACAATATAGAATCTAAAAAAACTGTAGAGCAGATCAATGAAACCAAGAGTTGGTTTCTTGAAAAAATAAACAAAATTGACAAACCTCTAGCCAGGCTTCTCAAAAAGAAAAGGGTGATGACCCAAATAGATAAAATCATGAATGAAAATGGAATTATTACAACCAATCCCTCAGAAACACAAGCAATTATCAGGGAATACTATGAAAAATTATATGCCAACAAACTGGACAACCTGGAAGAAATGGACAAATTCCTAAACACCCACACACCTCCCAAACTCAAACTGGAGGAAATAGAAACCTTGAACAGACCCATAACCAGCGAAGAAATTGAATCAGTCATCAAAAATCTCCCAACAAATAAGAGTCCAGGACCAGATGGCTTCCCTGGGGAATTCTACCAGACATTTAAAGCAGAGATAATACCTATCCTTCTCAAGCTATTCCAAAAAATAGAAAGGGAAGCAAAACTTCCAGACTCATTCTATGAAGCCAGTATTACTTTGATTCCTAAACCAGACAGAGACCCAGTAAAAAAAGAGAACTACAGGCCAATATCCCTGATGAATATGGATGCAAAAATTCTCAATAAGATACTAGCAAATCGAATTCAACAGCTTATAAAAAGAATTATTCACCATGATCAAGTGGGATTCATTCCTGGGATGCAGGGCTGGTTCAACATTTGCAAATCAATCAATGTGATACATTACATTAATAAAAGAAAAGATAAGAACCATATGATCCTGTTAATCGATGCAGAAAAAGCATTTGACAAAATTCAGCATCCTTTCTTAATAAAAACCCTCGAGAAAGTCGGGATGAAGGAACATACTTAAACAACATAAAAGCCATTTATGAAAAGCCCACAGCTAATATCATCCTCAATGGGGAAAAACTGAGAGCTTTCCTCCTGAGATCAGGAACATGACAGGGATGTCCACTCTCACCGCTGTTGTTTAACATAGTGCTGGAAGTTCTAGCATCAGCAATCAGACAACAAAAGGAAATCAAAGGCATCCAAATTGGCAAAGATGAAGTCAAGCTTTCGCTTTTTGCAGATGACATGATATTATACATGGAAAATCCGATAGACTCCACCAAAAGTCTGCTAGAACTGATACATGAATTCAGCAAAGTTGCAGGATACAAAATCAATGTGCAGAAATCAGTTGCATTCTTATACACTAACAATGAAGCAACAGAAAGACAAATAAAGAAACTGATCCCATTCACAATTGCACCAAGAAGCATAAAATACCTAGGAATAAATCTAACCAAAGATGTAAAAGATCTGTATGCTGAAAACTATAGAAAGCTTATGAAGGTAATTGAAGAAGATATAAAGAAATGGAAAGACATTCCCTGCTCATGGATTGGAAGAATAAATATTGTCAAAATGTCAATACTACCCAAAGCTATCTACACATTCAATGCAATCCCAATCAAAATGGCACCAGCATTCTTCTCGAAACTAGAACAAGCAATCCTAAAATTCATATGGAACCACAAAAGGCCCCGAATAGCCAAAGTAATTTTGAAGAAGAAGACCAAAGCAGGAGGCATCACAATCCCAGACTTTAGCCTCTACTACAAAGCTGTCATCATCAAAACAGCATGGTATTGGCACAAAAACAGACACATAGACCAATGGAATAGAATAGAAACCCCAGAACTACACCCACAAACGTATGGCCAACTAATCTTTGACAAAGCAGGAAAGAACATCCAATGGAAAAAAGACAGTCTCTTTAACAAATGGTGCTGGGAGAACTGGACAGCAACATGCAGAAGAGTGAAACTAGACCACTTTCTCACACCATTCACAAAAATAAACTTAAAATGGATAAAGGACTTGAATGTGAGACAGGAAACCATCAAAACCCTAGAGGAGAAAGCAGGAAAAGACCTCTCTGACCTCAGCTGCAGCAATTTCTTATTTGACACAACTCCAAATGCAAGGGAATTAAAAGCAAAAATGAACTATTGGAAGATAAAAAGCTTCTGCACAGCAAAGGAAACAATCAACAAAACTAAAAGGCAACCAATGGAATGGGAAAAGATATTTGCAAATGACATATCAGACAAAGGGCTAGTATCCAAAATCTATAAAGAGCTCACCAAACTCCACACCTGAAAAACAAATAATCCAGTGGAGAAATGGGCAGAACACATGAACAGACACTTCTCTAAAGAAGACATCCAGATGGCCAACAGGCACATGAAAAGATGCTCAACAGCGCTCCTCATCAGGGAAATACAAATCAAAGCCACACTCAGACATCACCTCATGCCAGTCAGAGTGGCCAAAATGAACATATAAGGAGACTATAGATGCTGGAGAGGATGTGGAAAACGGGAACCCTCTTGCACTGTTGGTGGGAATGCAAACTGGTGCAGCCGCTCTGGAAAACAGTGTGGAGGTTCCCCAAAAAATTAAAAAT
Organism: Panthera uncia; assembly: GCF_023721935.1. Classification (NCBI taxonomy): domain Eukaryota; kingdom Metazoa; phylum Chordata; class Mammalia; order Carnivora; family Felidae; genus Panthera; species Panthera uncia. The sequence goes on from NC_064816.1 coordinate 73,748,484, forward strand.
AGACCTACCCTATGACCCAGCAGTAGCACTGCTAGGAATTTACCCAAGGGATACAGGAGTACTGACGCATAGGGGCACTTGTACCCCAATGTTTATAGCAGCACTCTCAACAATAGCCAAATTATGGAAAGAGCCTAAATGTCCATCAACTGATGAATGGATAAAGAAATTGTGGTTTATATACACAACGGAGTACTATGTGGCAATGAGAAAGAATGAAATATGGCCCTTTGTAGCAATGTGGATGGAACTGGAGAGTGTGATGCTAAGTGAAATAAGCCATACAGAGAAAGACAGATACCATATGGTTTCACTCTTATGTGGATCCTGAGAAACTTAACAGAAACCCATGGGGGAGGGGAAGGGGAAAAAAAACAACAACAAAGAGGTTAGAGTGGGAGAGAGCCAAAGCATAAGAGACTCTTAAAAACTGAGAACAAACTGAGGGTTGATGGGGGGTGGGAGGGAGGGGAGGGGAGGGGAGGTGATGGGTATTGAAGAGGGCATCTTTTGGGATGAGCACTGGGTGTTGTATAGAAACCAATTTGACAATAAATTTCATATACTAAAAAAAAAAAGACTGAAATCGTATCAAGAATCTTTTCTTGGGTGCCTGGGTGACTCAGTCGGTTGGGTGTCTGACTTTGGCTCAGGTCATGATCTCATGGTCTGTGAGTTCGAGCCCCACATTGGACTCTGTGCTGACATCTCAGAGCCTGGAGCTTGCTTTGCATTCTGTGTCTCCCTTTCTCTCTGCTCTTCCCCTGCTGGCTCACTGTCTCAAAAATAAATAAAATTAAAAAAAAAAATAAAGAAACTTTTCTGACCACAATGGTATGAAAGTAGAACTCCATTACAAGAAAAAAACCTGGAAAAAACACAAACAAATGGAAGTTAAATAATATGCCACTAAACTACTAACAGGTCAATAAAAAAAATCAAAGAGGAAATAAAAAAAATACTTTGAGACAAATAAAAAGGGAAATACAGTGTTCTAAGATCTATAGGATGCAGCAAAAGCAATTCTAACAGGGAAGTTTATAGTGATACAGGCCTACCTCAAAAAAAAAAAAAAAAACCAAGAAAAATCTCAAATAAACAATCGAATCTTACACCTAAGAGAACTAGAAAAAGCAGAACAAACACTGCCCAAAATTAGTAGAAGGAAGGAAATAATAAATATTAGAGTGCAATTTGTGAAAGAGAGACTAAATAAACAATAGAAAAGATCTATGAAACTAAGAGCTGGTTCTTTGAAAAGATAAACAGAATTAATAACCTGTACCCAGATTCATCAAGAAAAAGTGAGAGAAGATTCAAATAAAACCAGAAATGAAAGAAAAGTTACAATCAATACTACAGAAATACCAAGGACTATAAAAGAATACTATTAAAAATTATGTGTCAACAAATTGGCCAGCCTAGAAGAAATGGATAAATTTTTATAAACATATAATCTTCCATGACCGAATCAGAAACAAATAGAAAATCTGAATAGACCAATTACTAGTAGTAAAATTAGAGTAATAAAACTCCCAACAAACTAAAATCCAGGACCAGACAGCCTCACACATGATTTCCATCAAACATTTAAAGAAGAGTTAATCCCTACTCCTCCTCAAACTATTCCAAAATAACATAACATAAAAATGAAGAGGACAGAAAACTACCAAATTCATCCTATGAGGCTAGTATTACCCTGATACCAAAATCAAAGACACTACAAAAAAAGAAAACTATAGGCTAATATTCTTAGTAAGTACAGGTGGAAAAATACTCAACAAAATATTAGCAAACTGCATCAATACTTTAAATGATCAGACACCATGATCCAGTAGGATTTATTCTAGGGATGCAAGGATGGTTCAATACCTGAAATCAATCAATGTGATACACCACATTAACAAAATGAAGGCTAAAAATCATATTATCATCTCAAAATATGGGAAAAAAGCATTTGACAAAATTCAGCATCCATTTATGATAAAACTTTCAACAAAGTGGATACAAAGAAAATGTATCTCAACATAATAAAGATCATACATGACAAACCCAGAGCTAACATCACACTCAACAGTGAAAAGCTGTTTCCTTCTAAGATCAGGAACATGACAAGGATGCCCATTCTCACCACTTTTATTCAACATAATATTGGAAATCCTGGCCACAACAATTAAGCAGAAACCCATTTCTTTCTCCCTTCCTCTCTTCTTTCCTCCTTCCCTTCCCTCCTTTTGTCCTCTCTCTCTTCCCTCCTTCCTTCCTTCCTTTCTCACTCCCACTCTCTCTCTCTTCCTTCCTTTTCTTCTTGTTCTTTTCTTTCTTTCCTTCCCTCTCTTTCTTTCTTTCTTAGAGAGAGAGAAAACACGACTGGGGGAGAGTGACAGAGGGGAAGAGAGAGATCTTAAGCAGGCTCCACACTCAGTGAGAAGCCTGATACAGGGCTCAATCCCACCACCCTGGGATCATGACCTGAGCTGAAATCAAGAGTCACTCAAATGATTGAGCCGCCCAGGTGCCCCAAGAAATGGCATTCCAATTGGAAATGAAAAGTAAAACTGTCACTATTTGCAGATGATATGATACTATATATAGAAAACATTAAAGCCTCCAAGAAAAAACTATACATAGAACTACCATATGATCTAGTAATTCCACTTTTAGGTATTTAGCCAAAGAAAATGAAAACACTATTTTGAAAAGACATATGCACCCTTATGTTCATGGCAGCATTATTTATAATAGCCCAAATTTGGAAGCAACCTAATGTCCATCAATAGACTAATGGATAAAGAAAATGTGGTATGTATACACACACACACACACACACACACACACACACACAATGGAACATTACACAGTTATAAGAATGAAATGTAGCCATGTGTGATAACACAGATGGATCTAGAGGGTATTATGCTAAGTAAAACAAATTAGACATAAAAAGAAAAATACCATATAATTTCATTTACAGGTAGAATCTAAAAAGCAAATGAACAAACAAAACAAAAACAGATACAGAGAACATACTGAGGGTTGCCAGAGGGATGGGGATGTGGGGGAGATGGACAAAATAATTGAAGGGGATTAAGAGGTACAATCTTCCAGTTATAAAGAAGACATGGGGATTAATGTACAGCATAGGGAATACAGTCAATAATACTGTAACAACTTTGTATGGTGGTAGATGGTACCTAGACTTATTGTGGTGACATTTAATAATGCATATAAGTATCAGTTTATTGTATTATACATCTGAAACTAATACAGTACTGTCTGTCAATTATTCTTAAAAACCAAGAATGTTGGCCAGGAACTTGTATTGAATAGGAGTTAGTCTTAATGTTAAAAATGATTTGTACTTCTGATGCATAGGGGCACTTGTACCCCAATGTTTATAGCAGCACTCTCAACAATAGCCAAATTATGGAAAGAGCCTAAATGTCCATCCACTGATGAATGGATAAAGAAATTGTGGTTTATATAAACAACGGAGTACTATGTGGCAATGAGAAAGAATGAAATATGGCTCTTTGCAGCAACGTGGATGGAACTGGAGAGTGTGATGCTAAGTGAAATAAGCCATACAGAGAAAGACAGATACCATATGGTTTCACTCTTATGTGGATCCTGAGAAACTTAACAGAAACCCATGGGGGAGGGGAAGGAAAAAAAAAAAAGAGGTTAGAGTGGGAGAGAGCCAAAGCATAAGAGACTCTTAAAAACTGAAAACAAACTGAGGGTTGATGGGGGGTGGGAGGGAGGGGAGGGGAGGTGATGGGTATTGAGGAGGGCACCTTTTGGGATGAGCACTGGGTGTTGTATGGAAACCAATATGACAATAAACTTCATATATTGAAAAAAATGATTTGTACTTAAATTTCTTACATGAGTAAATTACTCAGGAAATTCAATAAATCTTAGACATCAACTCATTAGTTACCTAAAGAGATCATTTTTCTCATGAATTTTTAGGAGACAGAATCAATCAGGTGGTCCTACACATCTGTAAAAGAAGCTGAAAAACCAATTTGCAGCCTATCTAGAAGTTTCTCCTGATCACTACAGGGATGAAGGTATGACAAATCAAATGCAAGAAAATCCTGTTTTTTTTGGCACTTATCAAGCCAAGGCATGAACTGTGTTTCCTATGTTGTTTTGTATTTCAGTAGATGTAAATAAGCTGTCTTATTAATATTAATAAACTGTCTTATTTAATTCACTCCAATTAAGAGAGGCTGTTATTGTCTAGGATCCTTCTGGACTGTTTCCCAGTCCTTTCTCTATCTCTTGTTTTATAAAAATTACAATATTCTGTTTTGGATGCCTTCTACCTCCTTCTGGAACTGCCTTCGTGACTAAGGGATTATATAAACTTGTTATCTGACATTTGCATTTGCTTATTTCATCTTGAACTATTTTATTCTGGAAGCAGCATTTATAGGAAAGACATTATTAAACAAGGAAGCTTGAGGTGATACAGCTAAGTCACTATTTCAATTTTCTCATCTGCAAAAATGAGTTGCTATCACTTGCTGGTGGCTTTCTGGAAATGTGGAGATATTTCATGAGAATACTGGCCAGATTCAGTTAGAAACGTGGTTATGTCCTAGTCACTAGGAACTTTCTGAGGCATATGCATTTGTTATTAATATAGAGAATAACCCCAATTAATGTTATAGTGACATGTAGTAAGCCAAAATGCTTGTGTAAAATATTTGTGTAAAAGGACCAGTAAGTAGGCCAAAAATATTTGTGGTTTTACAAAATGCTAAACTTACATTTATGGAGCTATTTGCAGAGTGGGAGAAGCTGGTGAGACAAATACACTGTGTAGATGTATCACTATGATTTTTACCTGAGATTAACAGGAACTACTAGCTAAGCTCTGCCAGGAAATCGAAAACAATTTTTAGAGGCATTAACAGGACAGCTAAAGTTGGCTGTTGTACAACAGTAACAAGGATTGCACCAGAGGAAACCATTTTTAATTTGAAAATTTTCCACACATTCAGTGTTGGTTTCTTTTCAGTTTACTTGGTTTTATTTCTGAGACCTTGAGAGTGTGATATATTAGAGTTATTTAATACTTAATTTTCACAGGTACTATTCTTTTACCAGTGATCAATGACTGGACCGTTAATCTACTATAATGCCTGCAAGATACTAGGAAACCAGACACACAAACTTTGGTTCAGTAAGAAACATAAACTGTGTGTGTGTGCTTTTAAGTTTATTTATTCTGAGAGAGAGAGAGAGAGAGAGCGAGAGAGCGCACAAGTGTGTGAGGGATGGGCAGAGGGAGAAAGACAGAGAGAATCCCAAGTAGGCTCTGTGCCCTCAGCACACAGCCTGCTGGGGGCTTGATCTCACGAATCATGAGATGATGACCTGAGCTGAAACCAAGAATTAGATGCTTAACCGACTGAGCCACCCAGGCGCTCCAGTGGTTTAAATTTTATTAGTTACTTTTTTTTTTTCGTACATGCCTATATTGTCAGATATATGTAGGTCAGGTCTGTTTTATTCATCACTTCAATTGTCACCCACTCTCTTTTAAGCTTACTTACATCTGCTAAGCTTTTTGATTCTACTTTCTTTATAGCTCATCAGTCCATCCACTCTATCTCCATTACCACTGCCCTCATCTTTGGTGTATTATTTCTTCTAATATTTATTTCTTTGAGAAGAGCACGTGGGCAGGGGAGGTGCAGAGAGAGGGACAGGGAAAGAACCCCAGGCAGACCCTGAGCTGTCAGCACATGGGGAAACCAAGAGTTGGATGCTTAACAGACTGTGCCACCCAGGTGCCCCCCTCATCTCTAGTTTAGATTCCTGAAATGGATTCCTCACTTAGTTCCCTGGCTACTCGCATTCACTGGCCACAGTATTGTCAAAGTGATTGCTCCTCTGCCTAAGAACCCTCCAACAGTGCCCCCCGGTTGTAAACACATAAACATGAGGGCCTTCATGATGGATCCTAGGCCTACTGTTCCCCTCACCACTGCTGACATCTTATTTTATGCTCCAGTCACACTGGGCAACTTGTATTTCAAAAGTGCCATAGTCTTTTAGTTACATGCTGCTCATTTTGTTCAAACATCCGTGCTCATCTCCCTTCACCTCCCTGCCTCACTCATTTGCTCCCATTTCCTCTGGCTAACTAACATGTATCCTTCAAAATGTCAAGAAATTGTCCTTAGTTGGTTAAGCATCTGACTTTGGCTCAGGTCAGGATTTAGAGGTTCGTGAGTTTGAGCCCCACATCGGGCTGTCTGCTGTCAGCACAGAAGCTGCTTCAGATGCTCTGTTCCCCTCTCTTTCTGCCCTTCCCCCGCTTGTGCACTCTCTTTCTCTCAAAAATAAATAAACGTTAAAAAAATAAAAGAAAAGAAACTGTCCTTAATCTCCACCGTTGGCTCTACTTCACCCTGAGCTCACCTTCAGCATAGCACCCACCATGCTGGGGTGCAGCTATTTCCCCTAGAGTGTGGCCTGCTCAAGAAACAGAGCAGTGTCTTATCTCTGTTCTGAGCACCTAGCACAGTGCTTAGCACATGGAAGGTGCTTAAAATATGTTCCTTGAAGGAAGTCTAAGCTTTAAGCATCTGAAAAATTCACTTGTGTGGAACCAGTTCATTTCCTGAGATTGTGATAAATGTCAGGTAAACAATGAGGTGCCACTTTATTCACCTGACCGGAATCTTGGTTCCAACTAAAAACAATTCTATCTTTAATAAAAGAAAACAAAACATTCATTCCAATGATGGAATGAGTAAGTCACGGGGATGAAAAACACGGCATAGGAAATATAGTCACTGGTACTGTAATAGTACTGTATGGTGAACTGATCAGTGGTAGCTACACTTGTGGTAACACAGCATAAGGTACAGAGTTGTCGAATCACTATGCTGTACACGTGAAACCAATGTGACATTGTGTGTCCACTATACTTCAATTAAAAAAATCTTCAAGAGAGCTGGAGTCACAAAGCAAACAGACCATTTAAAAATATTTTGATAAAAATATAATCATGTTACAAATATCTCATGCTAACTGAAAATTAAAAACAAAAACCAAACAGTATTACAGAATCCAGTTCAATTAAAAGAAACAAACAACCTAAAACACTGACTCTAAAAATGAGGCTGGATATTGCAAGATCAGCCTGGAGCATCTTGTAGTGTCCAATAACAAGGAAGTACTCAAAAAACAAACCCAAGACAAAACAAATCCACAATAATGGATGGGGATATGTCAAAGGGATGCGGAAGCCAAATAAAAGAGCTCTCAATGGCCAGAGAGCTAGAACAACTTGAGCAATAAAAATAAATAATAAAGCAGTGTTAAATTACATTCCAAAGTATAAAATGAATACCCCTAACTCCATACTGGCATAAATAAAAGAAGAAATTAACAAATAAGGGTAAACACAAATCTGTGCAGGAGAATTCCAAATATATGTAGATACTCCACCCTCAAGGAAGGTAGCCGTTTCTTAAGGGTGGGCTATGAACAGTGACTTCCTTCCAAAAAATACACTATAGATAGAGGGAATAAAAAGGGTGACTTTACAGTAGAGAACCCTGACAAATACCACCAAAGCCAGGTGATCAAGGTCAACACCAACAGTGATAAATCATGTTGGTATGTATTCTTAATGTAATGTGATGAAAATGGCACTTTACTTCTGTGACTTCCACCTCAAATCCCATAACCCTAGTCTAATCATGAGAAAAACATCAGATAAATGCCAACAGAGAAACATTGTATCAGTACTGGTTCATTAATTCTATGTATGTACCACATTAACATATACCATCAATAATAGAGGAAACTGAGCGTGGGGTATATGGGAATTCTCTACACTTTTTTTTTTTTGTAAATCTAAACTATTGTTTTTAAAAGTTTATTTACTTATTTTGGAGGGGGGCTGCAGAGAAAGAGGGAGGGAGAGAGAATCCCAAGCAAGTTCTGCATTGTCAGCGCAGAGCCCGACGCGGGGTTCAAACCCACAAACTGTGAGCCGAAACCAAGAGTCTGACACTCAGTTGATTGAGCCACCCAGGTACTCCAAATCTAAATTGTTTTAACATAAAAAATTTATTTAGGGGGCATCTGGGTGGCTCAGTTGGTTAAACGTCCAACTCTTGATTTCAGTTCAGGTCGTGATCTCACAGACTGTGGGTTTGAGCCCTGTGTTGGGCTCCATGCTGATGGTGCAGACCCTGTTCTGGATTCCTTCTCTCCGCTCCCTGCCTCTCAAAAATGAATAAAATTTTAAAAATATATTTAAAAAAAGTACAATGGGAATACAACACAACAAAACACGATGCATACAGAATCGGATAGAACATTCATTATTCATTATCAAATCTTTTGATGTTTTTCAATTATGTATTATGTATTATAGTATGTATTAAAAAAAACAAATGGCAAGTACCAAGTGATGATATTTTAAAAACTTAGTGAGCATGGAGAAGGTGAGTAATGGAAAAACAGATATTCTAGTAAAGAAACATGGGCTTAATACATTAAATATTTAGAATTCGGGTTCATAAGAAGAGTTGCTATGCAATCATGTATCAGGGTCATTATGTACAATAAATATAGAAGGGCAGTGAGCATTAAGCTCCTTAACAGTGATGGCAAATCTTTCCTGTTTCATCAAGAATAGGAGGAATAAATGGGGTACCTGGGTGGCTCAGTCGGTTGAGCGTCCGACTTCATCTCAGGTCATGATCTCGTGATTTATGGGTTCAAGCCCTGTGTCGGTCTCTGTGCTGACAGCTTGGAGCCTGGAGCTTGCTTTGGATTCTGTGTCTCCTTCTCTCTCTGCCCCTCCCATGCTCATGCTCTCTCTCTGTCTCTCAATAATAAATAAATGTTAAAAAAAAAAAATAGGAACAAAGACGATGTTTCTTTTTGTCTCTAACTGCTGAGATTCCGGTTGTTTGTGACATAAAAGATGAAGTTGTTACAGAGATGAAACTGTCCCAAGACAAGGGAGTTACCCACGCATCTGTTCCTTCAAAAACTCACTAGGCATGAGGCATTTTTGTGAATGCTGAGGATACAGGGAAAAGATAGCTAGGGTCTCTGTTCTCACAAAACCCATTTTCTAATCTGGGAGGAAGACACACAATACACAGATCGATGAAGCGCTAAGTGTCATGCAGAAGTTAAGACAGAGGGATGGCACAGTGACTGCTTGTACAGTCACATTAGACTGGGCAGTCAGGAAGAATCCCTTTCTTAAAGAGGTGGAATTTAAGCTTCTATCAATTCTGTCTGCCTGAGAGAACCTCTAAGTAATGACACCCCAGTAGTAACGGGCACATCCATGATCCAGATCTTATTTTCCAAATACCATTCTCCACTTAGAGGAACCAAGGCTCATTGGAGAAATGGTTGATTCAAGGGCTGGAGGAGGAAAAGTATAAGGTGAGCTTGGAATATTTCTTTTAATACCAGAAAGAAAGTGCTTACGTCATGGGGACATGACAAGATGACACGAGGCCCAACTTGAGACAGTCTGCCAAAATCAGAGACAATCTGAACAAAAAGCATAATTCTCATAATGGGTTGTGACCCACCAAATGTATTAAACAAATACCTAGAGGATAAAGGAAGATTCCTCCTTATAACAGGGTGGCATCTCACAAATGTAGAAGGAATAAGGGAATTAGAAAATCAACGTTTGGAAAATATCCAAACGAGTGAGAGAATGCTACCAAGAGAGTGAGAGAAAAGGATGATGCAAATGTGAAGTGTTGCCATTGGGTAACTGAGTGTGGGGTATAGAGGAATGTGCCCATCTATTCTTGCATCTTCCCTGTGAGTTTGAAATTATGCCTGAATAAAAAGTTCAAAGGAAAATAAGAAATTGAGTTATGAGTAGAGAAAGAAAAATGGGGCAGTAACTGGAGGAATATGAGATGAAGGGAAGTTTCTGTTTTTATTTTTTTTGGTAGGATATCCCAGAGGATGCTTGTAGGATGACACGAATTGGTGCTTGAATAACAGCAGAAACAAAGCCCTTGAGATTGGGATCCCTAGCACTACATGAGGGATGGAAACTGAATGTACTAGAACCCAAGGACAGGCATAAAGCTTAAGCCCAGCTGCAGAAGGATAGCAGTTTGATGGTGAGAAGATGAAGTTTTTGTCTGATTAATTCTTTGTGCTAATGAAATGGGGTGAACTTAGAATTTCAAAGTGAGAGGAGATCTGATAGTTTTGGGAGAGTGGAAAGGAGATTTTATATAAATGTAATAGGACTGCCAAGTAGTGTCGAGGGCCCCTTAGAATTTAGTGACCATTTATTTAAAGCAAGAAGTTGGTTCCTTCAGCAATGCTGATATGTTTGGGTGCAGGTGCCAAACAGGTGAATATTTGCTTATTACCAGGGTTAGGTCCTTGAGGGACCAGGGAGCAGAGAGCAGTGAAGGAGTAAGGAGATGAAGGAGATGAGTAGTTAGCAAGAACAGAATTAGGATAAGGTAAACTGGATAAGGGGGGAAGAGAGGGCACCAAAGTCAGTGTTTGGAACACATGATGCATGCTGCAGACAGAGTTGATTTAGACGTACCCTGTTTCTTCACAGCACTCAGAATCTAGTAAGAAAGGTAAACGAATAAAAATATAATTTCTACAGAGCATGCTGTTAAATAAGCAACTATGCAGCAATACGGAAGCCCACAAGGTGGCCACTCGATCCAGTTGCAAAGGCGTCTCAGGGAGGCTTCTTAGACATGGCAACGTTGGAGCTGAAGGATGAGCACAGCTACCAGTGGGAATGAAGGAAGAAGGACGGAGACCCACAGGCTTGGGCAAAGGTGAAAAGTAATGACACACCACTGTAAGGAGATCTATCAACTACGATATTTAATGAAGTAGGAGTATAAAATTTAGATTGGACAAGCCTGGGGGGACAACGCTGGAGATGATGGTGGGAGCCAGATCACAGAAGATTATGTGTGCCATCCTGGAGAGCTATAAAGGTGGTAGGAACCAAGAAAGAGTTTTAAATAGTTCAGAGGCATAAAATCTGATCTCCAGTGCCAAAAAACTACTCTGGTGGCAATATGATGAAGGCACACTAAAGGTATAAAGACTACATGGGGACATGATTTAAAAGACTGCTCACTCTGCAAGAGGAGGATTAAGACATTTTTGGAATGGAAACAAAGCTGCACAACTAATTATATCATACAGTAAACATTAATAAATAAAGCCAAATATAGATCCATTTTTCTCCTGCAAAGAACAAAGAGGAAATGAATGATTACTTTGCATATACTACTGCCTGCCCATACATTCTGGGCTACTGGGAATATTAATGAGGTTCATGGAAAAGTGTTTTCGTGTTTTAGAAAATACATGGACTTAGGGCATGTTAATACTTATGAAGATTACTGGTCCTCTGGACCAGGGAACTGATAAATAGACTTTCTAATTTCATAAATCAAATCAGCCCCACTGCATGTGCTGTTGGCAAAAGGAACATCAGTACGTGCATAAAGACTTCCTCCATTAATCTTAGTTAGGTGCTAATATGTTTAAGAAAACAATTATGGATCTGTTAGTTAGCAAAGGATAATTATAAACGATATTAATATGCTGGCTTTCCACTTAAAAAGCAGGATGTACATTGTAGGCAAGGCACTGTGTAAGTAGAGATTATACAAACTGCTATGGAAAGGGTACGCTTTATAAAGCAATTTCATGTGTAAGCAGAAGCAATGCATGAAATCTAGAAGAAATGTTAACCCATCATATAGGAGAGTTGAAGGAGTCAACAATTTGCTTTGACTATAAACAGAGAACTAGCTTTACTATACATATGTATCTGTACTTTCTTAAATTATCTCATTAATATTCAACTAGCATTGAGATGCACACTAAATTTTATAACAATATTGACAGCAGAAACAATTTTTTTTCTGCATCAGTTTGTCTCATTTACACTGGAAAAGGTACTCTTCTTTATTTGAAGACCTTAAGGACAGGTTGCCAAACTATTTCTATAAAGGGCCAGATAGTAAATATTTTTTTCTGTGCCATGTAGACTCTGTCTAGTCTACTCAACTCTGTAGTCATAGAAAATATGTGTACGAATAAGCGTGGCTTTGTTCCAGTACAATTTAATTTATAAAAGCAAGGCAGCAGGCAGGATTTGGCCCATAGTTTGCCAGCCCTTGTCCTAAAACAACACTTGCAAGTTTTATCAGTTTCTCTTAAACCATAAATTTACTCAGAAGAACTATAAAATAAAGTTTCAGAACATGAGAGGAGGGCCCAAATCATACCGAAAATTTTAAGAAGTCTCCTAAAAAGTTTCCTATTTTAACTCTATCAATTTTCCTTATAGAAAGAACAAAGGCTATCCTTTCCAGAAAAGGAGTGTTTCAAGGAGATTTAATTTTAGGAAGAAAAGGTTTTTTTCTTCCTTTAATTTTCCAGATTATTTTCCTTCCCGATTGCTCTGATCCAGGAACCTGAAGAGGGATAATTTGGAGAAGATGACAAATTTAATTTTGGAGGTTGATCTGAGACTCCGGGTGGATTTTCACATGGAGATGCCCTCATCAGACTACCCTCTAATGCAAAACTCTTGCTCCAGCTTCGGAAGCAAAAAGAAATCCATCTCCTTGGTGTTCATCACTCAGAAATACTGGGTATTTAAAATACGTGGGCCCAAGTGATATCTTTCCAAGATACCCACAGAAAAGAACGGTGCTATTAATTTACTTTGGTTTTGTAAACCAACCTCAGATCTGATTAGTAAATGAACAGCTCAAACATCTACCATCGCATGTTATAGCACTGATCAGGCTCTGAAAGGTCTTTTACTCCTTTTCAGTTTAGAAGCTCATAAAAGATTTTATCTTCAATTTGATTGCCTTTTCATTATGATATATCAGAAAGGCAATATTACATGAATTTGGAAAGTAAGAGTCAGAAAAATTATCCTTTAACTTGAGTAAAATGCTTTAAATTAGGTTTCACAAAATTTTTTAGGTTGAAAATTAAGGAATAAACTTTTCTTTTTCGCTTCAGTCATTCCCTATTTCACTTGGAAACTCTTCTGACAGAAATAATAACAAAAACAACAGTAATAATGGTAAAGCCTAGTGATTTGAACACAGACCAGGCACTGGGCTGTGTGCTTTATATGCAGTGACTCCATGAAGAACTACATCTTAGAGTAAGTACCTTCCCGAAGGTCACAGAGAGGCTAATACACAAAAGCTGGTCTCAAACAAAGCCTGAGTAACTTTAAACTCCGCACTTCCAAATATTACACACTTTTGGCATCTTTAAACAAACTGTGCAAGAGAATTCTTTAAAAAAAAACACTTACACATTTAAGAGTTATTTTATTCTTTCTTCCCTATCTAAATCTTTGTCTACAAAGTATTTGGTACAAGACTATTTCTGGCTCTACATTGTCTTGCTAAAACTCTGCTGCTGCCTCTATGCCTACTTGAGAACAAATGTTGGATCTGTAAGCATGGTACTCACGGCCCCCAGACCTTATCTCAGATTCCTTGCCAGCCTCATTACTCTTGCCACAAGCCTGGCCATAAACCATCTGCTCAGGCACCGTGGCCTCTCATCCTTGGATTGTGTGCATTCCTGAGGCTAGGGGAAGACACAGCTCATCTCTGCTTCTGAAATCCCACTCATCTTTGAGACCAAGCTCAAATGACATACTCCCCCATGCATTTTTCCTCACCTCTGCCAGTGAGAATGAAGCACTCTCTCCTCTGTGCTACAACAGCCCTTTGTGTTAAACTCCCCTCAGTTCGGTTATCCCCTTGCCTCACCTTCTTGTTACCAGTTATCTACCTTTCTCACTAGATATCCTTGAAGACTGGGATAACAATGTATCCACCTTGGTGTCCCTCACAGCATCCAGCACAATACTTTGTAGGCGGCAGGTATGAGTAAAAGTTCATAGATGAAACTGAGCAAAAACTCCATCTTGCTAAAATCCTCTTAATATGTAACCCTTAGGAACATGTGGCCAACTGCAGAATCTCAAATCCTGGGAAGTGATCCTATAAAAACTGTTGAGTATTTGGTTCATGTAGGTTGTGAGGACATTCTATGAAGCAGAAGAATATCCTATGAATCTAGTGTAGAGGGCAAAGGGAGTTCTGGGGAAATCATTTGAAGATTTCCTGAAATACAAACCTTCAGAAGTGTTGGGAATATAAAATTGACCTCAACAGCAATCTCTTGTCAATAACTGAGAAGAAGTTTTCAAATTTGGAAGAAAAGATGAAACTGTGGAAATCTGTGAGGTAGTCCTGGGAGAGAGGAGGGAGCATGGCTGAACAAGAGCCTCTGCTTCCCAAGCTTCAGATTCCTCATATATCCTAACTTCTGCCAACTCACATTAGCCATACACTTCTCATACACTCTGTTCCTTCTTGCAATTTCAAAATATCTTTCAAAGATATTTAAAAATTTTAGAAGAATACACTTAGAATTTGTATTAGTAATATCTTCGTGGCCATCAGTAGGCTTAATATTATTAACACACACTGCTAAGCAGAGGTATCTGACTGGAATCCAGGGAATCTTTACTACTAGTTAAATGACTGAGAATTAAATGGTCGGAAGTGAATTGTTATCAGGTAGAACCTCTGATGATTCCTCTGATGACTATTCTCAGCTTAATCCTCAAAAGTTGGATGTACCAGCGTTCTGTGTTCAGACCTCTTCCTTCTCACTCAATACAGTCTTACTTGACATTCCCGTTAACTCCTTGATTTAACTATCAGAGTTATCCATATGTATGATGGCTTAGATTCTAGCTTGAGAGGACCTTTCCTCCCAGCTTCCAATTTGTATTTCCAACTGTTCTTCGGGCATTTTCACTAGGATACCCATTTATAACCAAACTTATCTGCTTTCCCTCTCTCCAAATAAAAGAAAGAACCCCACATCTCTTTTGGTTTTGATCTAGGTTAATAGTACTACCTACCTAGTCAACCAAATTAGAAACAAGGGGTTGTCTTAAATTCCTAGTTTCTCTCACTCCCCAAATCTTGTTGGTTCTGTCTCCTAAAATCTCTCTCATGATGAAATTTTATAACCCTGGGGAGAGAAAGATTCCACAAGTTTCCAGAAGGCAAAACAAAATGAAATAGGCCATGTATAAAAAGACTGGGATGACTCTGGCCATGTCAACAGAAACAACAGAATCAAGAAGGTAATGGAGCACTGCATTCAAATTTCTGAGGTTCAACATTTTTCAACCAAGGGTGAGGCTAAAATAATGATAGTTATTTCAGAAAATAATTATTTTCAGACATTCATGGCTTCAAATTGTTTATCTTTCATGTACTCTACTAGATGATATGTTCTACCAAAAGGAGAGAGAACATAAAAAATGGAAGGCATGGAATCCAGGAAAGTGAGTATCAACACAGGAAAAAGGCAAAGGGGTCCTCATGACGATGATGAATGATAGATATATAATCATAATAATGTAATAAAAATTATGATATGCTTATATGGGAGTGATGGGGGATGGACGTGTGTCTAAGGAATTGGGAAAGATGTAAGGGCTGAGTGCTTCTCTTCCGCGTAAGAGAGTCAAAGATAAAATTCCACACACCGAAAGATCAAAAAATAGCTACCTAAACATTGCATTTAGAAATCTGGAGGTGAATATCAGAAGAAATCGCTAAATGAGTTGAATGTAGCTGTTTCTGGAGATGGGTCTCAGGGAAGTGCTATTTTTCACTGTAAGGCTTGTAGTACTTTTGACTTTTAGGATTTATGTATATGGACATTCTGATAAAAGAAAAAAAGAAAAAAAATTCAGTACCCCGTTTAAGCCTTATAGAGACTACTTTGTGTTATAATTCCCTAAGGAAAGATGCTCAGAGAGAAAAGCTCTAAAGATCTACTCTCATTTTTTATTTCCTTAATATTTATAACGAAAAGAATGTAATGCTTTCTTTACTTAAATCATTTCTCCTTTCCAGCAGTTTGATTATTCCATATCCGTGTTCTAGGAGATGTTCTAAACAAACAGCCACACTATAACCTAGTGAGAAATAGTTATGTCCCACCCAAGAGGGTTAAGATTTGTAGCTCCTTTCCATACAACACACTTGGGCTATGAGCTAATGGGTGTATAAAACATGCCAGGCCCTGTCCTAATGATTCTAAGCCTACACGAAGCATTTTTCTCCTGTGAGGAATATGGCTTAATTAACCACCTGCTGAACTTCAGTTTGGGAGAAAGGTAACTTACGGTGAAAAGCTTTCTCGAATGAAAAATAAATACAATTTGAAGGGTCAAAAAGCCACAATGAAAACAGTTCTTGATGGTCACTTTTGCTTAATTACATTATTTGGAGATAACACAGACATTAAAGGTTAATAAGCCTGTTCCCTAACAGAAGAGAAAACTGTGGCCTAAAAAGGGTCAGTGACTTGACCAGAATGATCTCATGTATTTTCAGGTTTTGTACTGTGACCCAGGTCACTTAGTAAAGGTTACACAACTCCTAATATGTAGTATCTATTCCCAAAGTAGAGAATAGAGTCAATCGATTAGATAATTTAAGCTAAAAACTGAATGCCTTAGATTACCTGGATATTTGGGAAAAACAGTTTTGGGTTTTTTTTGACCCTTTCCACTATACAAGTAAAAGAAATTCATTACAGAAAATAATTTCAACTGCAGGAAAAAAAGTTCTTTGTATATGCCAAAGATAACTGCTATTAATAGTTTGGTACACTTTTTTTTTTTTTTTTTTTGCTTACTTAATGTACTATTAGTTACATATTGCCTATTGTCACACCCATCATACAAACTGTACCATTATTTTTTAATATGGACTTTTCTTCAGTTATTAAGAGAAGGGAAGGAGATGGCAAAGAGGCAGAAACTTCCAGATGTGTAAGGAGAGGAGAAAAGTTTGAATTTCTCATTCAAATCATAAAAACTCAGTAAAATAAAGCAAAAAATATGACCAAAACTAACAATTTTTTAAAGTATTAACTTTAAAATTAGATGGTGCCTCTGATATAGCTGCAAATTAAAGACAGTTGATGCTCACAAAAATTTTCAACTGTAAAACATGCTTATGTTGGACTTTGACAACTTATTTTTAGATAGATAGATGGCTCAAATAATTCATCTGTAAGGAAGTGGAAAGCCCTCAGTTTTAAATCTGTATAAAAAGCTTACGTCTTGGGGGATCTGGGTGGCTCAGTCGGTTGAGCGTCCGACTTTGGCTCAGGTCATGATCCCACAGTTCGTGAGTTCGAGCCCCGCCTTGGGCTCTGTGCTGACAGCTCGGAGCCTGGAGCCTGCTTCAGATTCTGTGTCTCCCTCTCTCTGCCCCTTCCCTGTCATGCTCTGTCTCTCAAAAATGAATGTTAATAAAAAAAAAGGTTGAAAAAAAAAAAGCTTATGTCTTATTTTATGTTAAACGATCTCACAATAAATAATTGAAAAGTTCTTTAAAAAATTTTTTGATGGAATGAAAGAGGAAGGAAGAAAAGAAGGAGGGAAGGAAGGAGGAGGGAGGGAGGATAAAGCCAGGGTCAAAAAATTTGCTCTAATCACTTTTTTGTCTTTTCTTCTTTTTTTCCCTTTATGCAGGAGATACAGGCTACTATTCAATCTCTACTGTAAGATTGGTGGCTCTGAGCACTCCTTTTAAAATGCAGCATGCTAGGAATTCAGTCCTGCTCATAAAGGAATGAGGAGACATTTCCACATGAAACTTTTGTGGAAAATCACTTTCTTTTTTTAAAGTAAGCTCTATGCCCAATGTGGGCTTGAACTCATGACCCTGCTGTCAAGAGTCACATGCTTTACTGACTGAGCCAGCCAGGTGCCCCAAAACTCAACCGCTTTTAAAATCATATCTAACATTTACCATTGCCTGAATGTATGCAATGATTGAACAGCATGTTTCATCTTGTTATAAGAATACATACCGACAAGGTGTTTATTAATAAGAATAAATGCCAAGAAGGTATTTATTTGTAAGAATAAAAACCAGTAGCTATCTTGGGAAACTCTTTTGAAGTCAATCTCCTCAGACATCATAAAGTTTTCCATCACATACAAGATCTATTTTTATTATGAGAGCTTGTTTTTTTTTCTTTCTAATTTTGAGAGCTTTGTAAATTCTTCAAAGCTTAAGTTCTCATTTTTCATGGCAGTGCCCTTTCCCAATTACTCCACATACTGGGATATCAGAGTTATTGTTAAACAGATCATTAAAAATGACAGGTCAGGTCCTTACACCTGACTAAGTTAGTCCTGAATATAAATTAGGTGCTTTGGGACATGCATGCTCTCTTTTGGATGACTAGGGCCATGTTACTGCACTGAAGCACAGACAATTTACTAACTCCGGCCCAAATCTGAGCTGGTGATTAAAAACTGATGGAGGGGCGCCTGGGTGGCGCAGTCGGTTAAGCGTCCGACTTCAGCCAGGTCACGATCTCGCGGTCCATGAGTTCGAGCCCCGCGTCAGGCTCTGGGCTGATGGCTCGGAGCCTGGAGCCTGTTTCCGATTCTGTGTCTCCCTCTCTCTCTGCCCCTCCCCCGTTCATGCTCTGTCTCTCTCTGTCCCAAAAATAAATAAAAAATGTTGAAAAAAAATAAAAACAAACAAACAAACAAACAAAAAAAACTGATGGAGTGTTTGGCACTACTAATAGAATATTCTTACCACTGCTTTTGGAACACCACTTTTCCAACTTGAGGCTAACGAGTTTAATTTTTTTTTTAACGTGTATTTATTTTTGAGACAGAGAGAGACAGAGCATGAACGGGGTAGGGTCAGAGAGAGAGGGAGACACAGAATCTGAAACAGGCTCCAGGCTCTGAGCAGTCAGCACAGAGCCCGACGCGGGGCTCGAACTCACGGACCGCGAGATCATGACCTGAGCCGAAGTCGGCCACTTAACCGACTGAGCCACCCAGGCGCCCCAGAGGCTAACCAGTTTAAATAAACACTTATATTTACGCTTTATCTCCACTAGTATACTTTGGAGAAAATGTTTCACTTGGATTAAACAAACACCAAGGATAAGAAAATTCACATTGAAAATACTCTATTTGCCTCCATCAAAAGACAAACCACATTGCTTTTCTACTCAATTTTCAAATATAAAAAAAGAACTCTCTGAAACATTTCTTAAGCACTGTCAGCCTTAATACCCTCAATGTGAGAAATCAATGGCTATGTTTGAATGGTACCTGGTACAAAGCATTGTGCTAGTGAATTCATCTGAATCTTGCACTATTAATTTATGTAATTTCTTAGCTCTTGCTTTAATGAATTCAACTGGAATACGTCAAGAGACCATAGCCAAAGATATATCTCTTTCAGAAATGGAACTTTGATCTTCTCAAGGTCATTAATACTGTGTGTAAAATAATAATTTTGGGTAGATAAAATGTGTTCATAAAATATTACACATCTTGCAGAAACCTAACAGGACGTGCTCAAGCAGGTAAAATCTGCTTTGACCTCGACTCCGATTACTTTGAAAGTAGGTTTGCAGTCTACACTTTAAACACAGAATTCTGCTGGTATCTCTTGCTATCAGATTATAAACACAACGCCTATATTATCAGAGTTCAGCTGCTTCAAACATCTGAATTGTCTGTTGAAGAAGTCCCGTGTTTCTTCACATTACTTTAAAATAATATTAGGTGTAGAGTTATAACTCAGACTTATGCAGACTTACGCAAAGTTCAAAATATCTCAGAGTTGGGATTTTCAAAGGAAAAGGAAAAAGAAACTAAACTCGCCAAAGAGAGGTGTAGCAGAGCAAATACCCTATTGTCTGTCTTTTACTTTTGTACCACCCTTTTTACATTATGCCAGGGCGGGTATGAAAAAAAGCAAGATTTTGAAACAATTTTTTTTACTCTAATTAAAGGCATTTTGGAAATAGTTCCTTGCATTCTTCAAAAGGATTAGCAGCAGCAATATTTTATGCTGGGTAAAAAAAAAAAAAAAGAATACTGCTTCTCTTCTTAAATGTCTAATACAGATGGTAGGTGATTACTACATTTATATTCATATAAATGTTAAAACTTCTTGATCATGTTCCAAATCTTTTGTAATGACAGAAGAGAGAACAACACCAACAAGGAATTTGGGGCTATACTATACCAACCACATAATACATTACCTTTGTCTAGAAGAGTAACTGATTTTTTAACTTACTGCCTCTAAAGAAATCTTTTTTCACTTTAAATAAGAAGTAGGAAAGTGATTAAAGAATTTTATATCATATGAAATATCCTATGGATTTTGGTTTTGTTTTGTTTTTACAGAATAAGCTTTTATCTCTGGGCTTTTCATATCAAATTCAAATACATCTTGATAAAGTAAACTCTATCCAAATATTGTAAACGTACAATCAATAAAAGCAAGTTATATTATAAAAAAAACTTTTACTAAGCCAAGATCTTTTTAAAAAAATATAAACTTACAAATGGTATAAAGCAGGTCCTTCATTCAGTCACTGAACATTTTTTAAATTTACCTCCCACATAAAGTAGTGGAAGAGATTTGAGATCAGAGAAGGTCTATGCACTGATCATTATTTTAACTCTGGCTGGCTGAGAGGTCCCCCATTGTCTGGACAACATCAACGAATATCTGTTATATGCAAGCATGCTGCCCAGGGGTCAAGCCACAAATTTTTATTCAGAGTTTCCTGGGATGACATTGGACTTGGGGTACCTACTTCTCTATGTTATGTGGCTACAAGAAATAACAATTTTTTCTTTGACAAAGAAAAAAAAAATACTGTCAAAATTATTTTTCAAAGACCAAAAAACAGCAGAAACAGCTGTCTTCCCAAGTCCTGACTGCAATGTATTTTGGAATAAGCCATTCAAACTGGCAGCTGGCATCCCAGATTGCTGATGACTCTATACTATCCATCTCTTTTCAAGGAATGCTTTCCTTATATCTGGCAGGTAGGAAATATCAGGGTATGAGATAAGCAATAGATTTTCCTGTAACCAAAACTGTCCTCTTGCGATTGCTTCTTTCAAAGGAGCAACATACTATAATGGAAAAATGTGACTCATTTTCCAAAAATGTATTGACAAGCAACTTTTCCAGAACAGAGCTCTTTCACTAAGGCAGGAACATCTGTATTTACAACACAGATCTGAAACACCTACATGTTTTTCTCTATAACAGAGTATGTTTCTCTTGGCTGAAACCATGTTTTATCTTCATATTTGAGCAGGAACTTATAAATAGGTCACTCTTAGTCTTTTCTTCAGAAGAACACTGAGCCATTAGTTTTGTTTTAGGAAAAACAGTGAAGTTTAACAGCATAAGATATCATGCTACTCTTTCCACTTTTACACATGCGCACAAAGTTACCATCTGAAGTCTTCTTTAATTCAGTTTTCAGTTTTTCCTGGTCTTCTATTAGTTTTTTATTTTCTGCTTCCAAAATGTGTTCCTCTTCATTGACATAGTTTTTCAAGAGCTATCAGAAAAGAGAGTTATAGAAAGAAGTAAGCTTATATGGCAACAATGAGGTATTATTTCAGGACATAGGCTGAACAACGTATTTAAAATTATTGGTCTTTATTTTATTCTTTATCCTTTAAGTATTTTATAATTTTATACGATATACTTTTGCAGAAAATTGATATTTGGCAAAAAAACAAAAAAATATTTCTTCTTACTAAGGTTGAATCTCTGAAATGAAAATAAGGATTTCTGGTTGGGCTATAATTAAATTATATTTTCAAAAAGTACTTAGGTAAATAATGTGATGCCTTTTCTTCCATTATGTGTGTGATGTAAATCTAAGGGAAAAAAACCAGTTCTGAGTATATTAATTGGTAAACCATTATGTTCCAATTACAGAGCTGTCTACTCAGACTATTTTTATGTAGACCCATCTGTAAAAAAAAAAAAAAAAGAAAAAAGAGTATAATGTCAGGATGGATAAGCGTAAGATGACAAGGCCAGCTCTATGCCTGGAAAATTTTACCAAATTTTGAATAGTCATTGAACAGTCCCCAAATTACTTTTATTAATCTTTTACAATGCTCTATTTTGAAATCTATGCTGGTTTTTAAAATGTTTATTATCTGGTTGTAGATTTTCTTTTTTAGGCAAGAAAAATTAAGATCTGAATATTAAAATATTTCAGAATTCTGTATATCTAGAAGGAAACCATCATTGTCAATAGAATTAAGAAGCTGAATTATCTTAAAGAAATTAAAAAAAAAATTAAGTTACCACGAAAGGTAAATTAGGTTAATGGTTGAAAAATAAAATACTTACACATTGGCATGGGTTATTTAAAGTGGCAGTAACTTGATACTGACAGCTTCTACAGTCAGGTAAAAAAGCAGCTTAGGACAATTTTTTTTTAATGTTTATTTTTTAATAATTTATTTATTTTTTAATTTACTTCCAAGTTAGTTAGCATATGGTACAACAATGATTTCAGGAGTAGATTCCTTAATGCCCCTTACCCATTTAGCCCATCCCACAACCCCTCCTTCCAGCAACCCTGTTTGTTCTCTGTATTTAAGAGTCTCTTATGTTTTGTCCCCCTCCCTGTTTTTATATTATTTTTGCTTCCCTTCCCTTATGTTCATCTGTTCTGTGTCTTAAAGTCCTCATATGAGTGAAGTCATATGATATCTGTCTTTCTCTGACTAATTTCGCTTAGCATAATACCCTCTAGTTCCACCCACATAGGTGGAAATGGCAAGATTGCATTCTTTCTGATTGCTGAGAAATACTCCATTGTAAATATATACCACATCTTCTTTATCCATTCATCTGGACATTTGGGTTCTCTCTACAGTGTGGCTATTGTTGACAGTGCTGCTATAAACACTGGGGTGCATGTGCCCCTTCGAAATAGCATACCTGTATCCCATGGATAAATACCTAGTAGTGCAATTGCTGGGTCGTAGGGTAGTTCTATTTTTAATTTTTTGAGGAGCCTCCATACTGTCTTCCAGAATGGCTGCACCAGTTTGCATTCCCACCAGGAGTGCAAAAGTTTGGATGTCTTTTATTGCTTTTATGTTGTCTGATTGCTGAGGCTAAGGCTTCCAATACTACGTTGAATAACAGAAGTGAGAGTGGACATCCCTAAGGTCAGGAAAGCTCTCAGTTTTTATCCATTGAGGATGACATTAGCGGTAGTATTTTTTTTTTTTTTTTTTTTTTGAGAGAGAGAGAGAGTGCGAGAAAGGGAGGGGCAGAAAGGGAGGGAGACACAGAATCTGAAGGAGGCTTCGGGCTCCGAGCTGTCAGCACAAAGCCCAATGCGGGGCTCGAACTCACAAAACTAAAGATCACAACCTGAGTTGAGATCAAGAGTCGGACGTTTAACTGACTGCACCACCCCGGCGCCCCAGCTTAGGACAATTTTAGACAAAGTGACAGAAAAGAATTTCTACTGCAAGGTGATTCCTTTTCTCATGTAAGCAATAAACGAAACTCACCAAGTTCTACTGAGCATGGGCCACATGCAAATACATTACAATTTTTACAACTAGATGATATAAGGGATAAAAATGTAAGAAAAACATGGACTCTGCTCTCACCTAACTTCAATCTAATGGAGTGGATGAGACAAGAACATAAAAATGGTAGCACAAGATCAAATACAGTATCATTGTGTTATAACAGATATTAGGCAGCTCAGAAGAAAGAACAAAAGCTCTAATATTGTTAGGAGACAAAAAACTAAAGTATATACTTAAGGAACTGCCTATCTTCAAAATTAAAAAAATTTTTTTTAAAGAGCAGAAACAAGAATTTTTTCAAATCTCTATAAATTTGTTGCCACTTCAAGTTCAAAATAATCCTAGCTGTTATTTCACTGATTTCAGTTCACACAGTCTTCAGTGATTACCCAAATTGGAAGAGAACCACTGAGTTGCAGGAATGTTTACACTGACTGCTTGAATTATTATGCCATTGACTTGGAAAAGGTGGATTTGTGTTGGTCTTGTAAATAAGCTTTCATTATTGCACCTGCAAACTTGTCTAAATTTATTATGTGTGACTTGATGCTGGAGAAAGACCAAGAGCCCTGGAACTGAAATTCAATAGCTAGCCACTGGCTACAATCCTGCATGTGCTCACTGTCCACCTACCTTATACCACCTTGGCAAGGGCTGGACAAAAAACTAGTAAGAAATAAAACTCCATCACTGTTGTCATTTTAAAGCAGTTAAATTAAAAGTTCATTGGTCTTTCATAACTGTTTCACTTAATGAACTGAATGTCAGAACAGAAAGGGGTCTCAGGCACCATCTGCAAGTCATTTTATAAGAGAGTAACAAAAAGTCACAAAACAATGTGGTTAAGGGTGTGGATTCTAGAGCCACTCTGCCTGGATTCAAATCTTGCTTTTGTGGTTTATTAGCTGAATGGTTTTGTGCAAGTCATTTAACACTATGCTTCCGCTTCCTCGTGTATAAAATGCAGATAATAACAGCACCAACCTCGTGGGGTTGTTGCGAGAATTGACATGTTCCTGTGAAGCATATGAAGCAGTACCCAGCAGAATGCTAGCTGCTATTTATAACCCTGAAGCTCAGAACATACAAAGTGGCTTGCTCCAGACCACAATGCTAATTATTGGTAGAGTTAGGACTGGTACCTAAGTGTCTTGGATCTCAGGATAAAGTGCCTTCCATTCGATAAGGTGGAATAAAAAATTCCACGGAATAAAGAATTGTTTCACTAATTTTATCTTTTCTGAGCTAGTATTTCAAAATCTACACGAAGTATCTTAAAACAGAAGTTATCTTTCATATTTTGACCTCTGGCTTTTCTTGGTCAATTAGTTACACTCTGGGCACTGACAGTATTGATGTACAACTCACAAATTTTCTCCCTCACATGTACTAGGTTTAGCTCAGCAAATCTGTACATCTCAGATGATCTAGGGCCATTGACTGGGTCAAGATACACAGGAAGCAGGAAACCAGGACAGCATGGAATCAAAGGAGAGGAAAACAAAAAACAAATAAGCAAACAAACAAACAAAAAAAAAACAAAAACAAAAAAAAAGAAAAGGGAGAAATTGTGGGAGAATCAAAGAATCTGTAGTCATTAAGTAAATTTCCTTGCAAAGGTAACTCATTGTGAAAACAATTCCAAAACAAGAGTTCCAAAAATGGTTTGAGAAAGGTTACTTTTTTTTGAAGGACAAGACTACTTTAAGGATGTTAATTATGGTGTATTTCAACATACTAGAACCCAAACTACACAAAAATGCTTTCCATTTTCTTAGAGCTGAAGAGTAAAACAACTAAAGAGTGAGAGGAAAAAGGCAGTGTTCTGTTGGTAGTTAGAACTCATAACTCTAACATGATGGGCACAATTTTAAATCAAGATAGGTACACAGTAAGTTTACAAATACAAGGCTGTGTGCTTTTGAGTTTAGCCATCATGTATTAATCAAAGCTTTGAGGGTTTTGTTTTTATTTTTGCCACTGTGAAGTGAGATCAAAGGATGGAAAATGAAGCAAGTAATATTGAGATACAAAATGAGGCTGATTTTGCTACTGAAACATTCTAAAAAAGCAAAAATGACTTATTGTTTGCTTTTGAATACAGAAATACCAAGAGCTTGATTTCCCAGAACTATATTTACTACAAAGGGAAATTTACAAGACACCTATGGACCAATGCCTTTTCAAAACAGAATAAAACAAAGTAAAAAAAACTGGTGCTCATTCTCTAAAAGTTTCCTTAAAAGATGCTGGTTTCAACCCCCTGCCCCAAAGAAACCTCCTTCAGTGCTGTTTTATATGAAAAAAGGTCTTTCTTTACCTTTTGTCTGTAGTGAAAAATAAGGCAGACAGCACTAGAAATAAAACATGGGTTCTAAATAGGTGATCATTATACTGTAGCATCAAACACAGTTTTTTTTGCAGTGAGTTCTGCCTTACCTATAGGTTCTGGAAAGCCTTGTGTCGTATTATGTATTGGCTTGTTCGTTTAGAATAGATACAAGGTGGTTCTTATAGTTCTTTCTATAGGAGGCTAGGCTTTAAGATTAAGTATTTTAATTCTCTACTGTTAAATCAACACTTTTTACATAAATATAACTTGGTATAATACATAATTGACTATTTGCATTTCATTAATTTACAATAGGAAAATCATCTTGTTGGATTATTTTAGGAATGCTTTTTTTTCAAGAAAATTTGTTTCACTTCTGAATGGTTCCATTGGCACTTTTTTCTAAGAAATACAATTAACAAAACTTACAGAGCTTAAGATGAACTACAAACATTCAAGCTATGAGATCTGACTCCTAAATTTTACACTTAACAAAAAAAAATACCTCAAATAATTTTGTAGCTATCATTTATTTATTCATTTATTTTATTTAATAGCGAAAATATTAGTACCTAATATACACTCTCCCTGAATGGCAGGGCAATTACAACATAGGGTTCTCAAAGTAGTAGTATCAGCAGCATGGCCAAATTAAAGATTTTAAATACTATATGCAGGGGCACCTGGGTGGCTCAGTCGGTTAGGTGTCCGACTTCAGCTCAGGTCATGATCTTGTTCATGAGTTTGAGCCCCACGTCGGGCTCTATGCTGACAGCTCGGAGCCTGGACCTGTTTCAGAATCTGTGACTCCCTCTCTCTGTCCCCTCCCCAGCTCATGCTCTGTCTCTGTCTCTCAAAAAATAAGTAAACATTAAAAAAAAATACTATATGCAGTGATCAATCTTAGCATAAACTACTTTCCTCTGCTTCCTACGTAATGAACATTTAAAACAAAACAAATTTTAAAAATGGCTTAAAAAATAATTTAACTGAAAAGGAAATGGCAACATAGAGACTTGCTTTAGGTTATAAACTAAAATTAATGGTAATAAAGGAATTAAAAACCATATTCCCAGAATATTTTTTTTTTCGATTATAGGAAACAGGTTCAATGGTGTTAATCTACAATAGAGGGAAACTGAGAACAAACAAATCTAAAGGATAATAAGACACTTTTGAAACAATCATTTTATAGAACAGTATTGCTATTTATGGTAATTTTTGCTTACAAATTATAAAAATGCTCCTTTTGATACTGAAAAATAATATACCTTGGGAAAACCAACAACATTTACACATATTAAAATTTTTTTTTATGTTTATTTATTTTTAAGAGTGACAGAGGCAGAGTGTGAGCAAGGGAGGGGCAGAGAGAGAGGGAGACACAGAATCCAAAGCAGGCCCCAAGCTCTGAGCTGTCAGCACAGAGCCTGACGCGGGGCTCAAGCTCACATAACGTGAGATCATTACGTCCAAAGTCGGATGCTCAACTGACTGAGCCACCCAGGTGTCCCTGTTTACACACGTTTTAAAAAAGCAAACTTAAAATAAATACCTGTTTTAGTCTTTCATTCTCTTCCATGAATTTTTTGGCAGCCTCATTAGTATTTTCTGCTTGAGTTTTAAGTACTCCTTTGTTTGACAGTTCTATAGCCAGCTGAGTAATAAGGGTAACCAGACGTCTCAACACACTAAACAAAACAAAACAAATCAGATTAATGTATAACTAGTCATTAGGAATTGCAATTTAAGATAAAAAGTCATTGTCAAATGATTCTCCTTTAGGTATGGATATGGTGGAGGGAGATGTTTAAGGAGGACATGTTTCTTTCTTTTCCTTCCTTCCTTCCTTCTTTCCTTTCTCTCTCTCTTTGTAAATCCAAGTCTTTCTGTCAGAACAAGGCTGTGTCTCATTCCCTTGTAGTCTGTTACAAGACTAGCACCTGGAAGATCAGTTCAGCAGTACTTGTTCATTATCTTCTTTTTAGAGGCCATGAGGAGTAGAAACAGAATTTTATTTTACATTTTTATTTATTTTAGAGAGACAGAGCACAAGTGGGGGAGGGGCAGAGAGAGAATGAGACACAGAATCTGAAGCAGGCTCCAGGCTCCGAGCTGTTAGCACAGAGTCTGGTGTGGGGCTTGAACTCACAAACTTTGAGATCATGACCTGAGCCGAAGTCGGACACTTAACTGACTGAGCCACCCAGACGTCCCGAAACAGAATTTTAGACAGTGCGGCAGGTCAGTAAGTCCCGAAACAGAATTTTAGACAGTGTGGCAGATCAGTAAGTGAAGTCGTTTTTGCTCTTTTGGTTCTTTTTTTCCCCTACCACCTCAAAATCTGCTATTTAAAGAGCATTGTGTGAGGTTGGCCAAGCCTAAAAACTGGTCATTCACATTTGTTTATGGGTAACTTCCATTGTTAGAAATTAATATCTTCAAATATTCATTCAACAGGTATTTCCTTTGCTAGTAGGTATTAGGAACTGCTAAGTGTTAAACACTATGCTATGCACTGGGGACATAGCAGCAAATGAGACAAAGTCTTTCAAGGAGTTTGGGTTCTAGTTGGTGAGGCAAGAGTTACAACGGTATTTAATTGCAAACATGAATGATACTCAAAAGAGCACACAGCAGAAACTACCTGCTTTGGGGGCAATGATGGTCACACAAACGGCTTCTCTGTGAAAGGGGCTGAAGGATGAACAGAAATTAGCCAGGGAAGAGCAGGGAGTTCTGGGAGAAGGAAAAGCAGGTGTGAAGACCTTGAAGCAGGAAGAAGTTAGGCACTCAATAAATATTTGTTGCAAGAATGAATGAAAGAACAGTGACGGGCAGTGTGGGTAGAAGTGATGTAAATGTCAGAGAACAGTATGAGACAAGGGGCCAGATCATGAAGGGCCTTCTGCACCCATCTAGCCTACAAGTCATAATGGCTGTTGGTTATTTGGGTATATCATCGGCTTTCTTTTATGGAGATGTCAGTATACTAAACAGTGTAGAAAAAAAGATCTGTGAGTAGGAAAAATGAGTTAGAGAAACATAAATCATGTTCTAAAATTGTGCTTTTTAAAAACTTACAGCCAGAAAAATAATGAAAATCCAGAAATGTAAAGATTCCTTTGAGACCTAAAAAGTTTCATTTGTGCATGTTCATAGGCACCAGGTTTACTGCTTAAGCCTTTTTCAATGGCAGGTGTAGAGGAGTATTTCCTTACTTCTCTCACAGCATCTATTAGAGAAAAAGAAAAAAAAAAACATTACTTTTAGTTTTTAATAATATAAAATTGCTATTAAAATGGAAAGCAGTTTTGGGGTGCTTGGGTGGCTCATTTGGTTAAGCATTTGACCCGTGATTTCGGCTCAGGTCATGATCGCAGGACTACACGGTCTAGCCCCATGTTGGGCTCCAAGCTGAGCGTGGAGCCTGCTTAAGATTCTATCTCTCCCTCTCTCTCTGCCCGTGCTCCCTTCTCTCTCTTTCTAAAATAAAATTAAAAAAAAAAAAAAAAAGAAGGAAACAAGTTTGAAAATAACTGAACTTTTAAATAATGGACTTTTTGGACAGGTTCTCTTTTCGTCTTTTCCTCTACAACACCTGGGAGGACACATGCTCAAAAGAGATGTTCTGTAAATGGATGCTAGTGGCAAACTTTGTAACAAGTTTTTTTGTTTTTGTTTTTGTTTTTACTATTCATCTGGGACTTATTATCATTGTACTGTCTCTCATCTCCAGCTACACTGCAAACTGTTATCCTTCACTCTTTCTATCCCTAATAGGCTGAATAAAATTCAACCTGTTGACGATAGTATATAGGTCATCTTCCATTGCAATCAATGGCAAGAGACTATCCTATTTTCCATTCTGTATTAGCATTTTATTATATCCATTATTTCTTTAATATCATCAAATCATTATGGTAATTATTAAAGTAATATTAAGTCACTTAAATTAATATTATTAAAGTAATATTGATATTATTAATATATTATTACTCATCAAGATACCTGGGTGTCTCAGGCGGTTAAGTGTCTGACTTTGGCTCAGGTCATGATCTCACAGGTTGAGAGTTCGAGCCCCGCATCAGGCTCTCCGTTGTCAGCATGGAGCCCACTTGGGATCCTCTGTCTCCCTCTTTCTCTGCCCCTCCCCTGCACTCTCTCTCTCAAATAAACTTAAAAAAAATATATTATAACTTGTTAATACTAGTAATATTAATATGACTTCACTGAGATTTTAGAAATATTTGGCTACACTGACATTATATATATGGGTATATATATGTGTGTGTATATACGCACACATATATATACCTATACATATATATACATATATATACCCATATATGCATATATATACCCGTATATATACTTTTGTTTTAGTTTATTTTCAATTATAGAGTTTGCCTTTCTCTAGCTTCATAAAATTTAAAGTTTTTTCCTTCAAATTCTGGAACAGTTTAAGCAGAATTAATAACATCTGCTTTTTGAAAGTGGTAGAATTTCTTACAAAATTATCTGGTTTTATTCTTCTCTGAAGGAGGTAGCTTTTTTATAACTTTCTATAATTCTTCTATGGAAAATTGGTCTGCTTAAATTTTCTGTATCTCCTAGCATTCATCTGACAAGTTATATTTCTCTACAAAATTACCCACTTCGTGTAGGCTTTCAGATTTGCATAGAAGTGTACAAAATAGTCTCTTAAATTATCCTTAAGAAATTTTCTTAGACAGGGTGCCTGGGTGGCTCGGTCACTTAAGCATCTAACTCTTGATTTTGGCTCAGATCATGATCTCATGGTTTGTGAGACTGAGCCCTATGTCAGGTTCTGTGCTGGGCATGGAACCTGTTTGGGATTCTCTCTCTCCCTCTCTCTTTGCTCCTTCCCCGTGTGTGCTCCCTCTCTCAAAATAAATAAACTTAAAACAATTTTTTTCTTGGTCTTAATGGCCATTTCCCCTTTTCATTCCTCAGACTGTCGCAACAATATACAAAGAACATACCAACAACCACTACAAAATAACTAAAAAACCCACCAAATAGTATTTTATTAAATAAAAAATAGTTTTTTTATTAAAAAACATTTTTTTAATGTTTATTCATTTTTGTAAGTGAAAGCGAGAGAGATAGAGTGTGAGCAGGGGAGGGGCAGAGAGAGAGGGAGATACAGTCTCTGAAGCAGGCTCCAGGCTTTGAGCTGTCAGCACAGAGCCGGATGTGGGGCTCGAACTCATGAACTGTGAGATCATGACCTGAGCCTAAGTTGGACGCTTAACCGACTGAGCCACCCAGGCACCCCCTTTGGCTTTTTTTTTTTTAAGTTTATTTATTTAGTTTGAAAAAGAGCAAGCAGCAGAGGGGAAGAGAACAAGCGAGATAGGGAGAATCCTAAGCAGGCTCTGCCCTGCCAGTGTGGAGCCCAACGTGGGTCTTGAACCCACAAATCATGAGGTCATGACCTGAGCTGAAATCAAGAATCAGACGCTCAACCGATTGAGCCACCCAGGCGCCTCAAAGCTTCTTTGGCTTTTAAATGAAAATAATATTTCTGGATCTATTATGCAGAAATGCTGAAAATTAATCAATAATATCAAAGAAGTTTATAAATACAAATGGTCCTACAAACCCACCTGTAGAATAAAATCACCTGTAGAAAAGGAGACTGTGTGTGAAAAATGAAGTAAGGGCAACGATAGGGGCAGGGTGTAATACATAGTCAATTTTCTATAAACCACGTGGAGATAGCCTTGTTTGGATCACTTGTGGAAACTTTCAAAACCTAGGATGCATTTCTGCTGACACTAAACATATTCCAGGGTTTCCTGCTTCCTTTCTGCCTATTCCCACCCCTTAAAACACACATAAACACATTCAGTTAATACAGGCTCTAGGAACATGAAACCTGGTAATGATTACCTTATTAGAGAAACAAACAACAGGAAAAGTGAGATAAAATTGAAAGTAAAGTAATAAATTATACTTGAGCAATCTACTGGTTTTACATTATACTTTTGTCATTCTAGTGGCTAAGAACACTGGACTGTGTACTTAACATACGCTAATACATTTAAACCTTTAAACACCTCAGTGAAGCAGGTGTGATTACCCTATTCTGAGATGGAAACACTGAGGTTTAAAGGGTAAGTCCTGATCTACCTGCCTTTACCATCTATGGTCAAAGCTCCTGCATTAACCATCCTTGATGTCCCAATTCTCTGAGAATTAATTACCCATCCTACCCATGGATGTAGGGTCTAGTCAGTGGTCATGGTTCTGTGCTTTGTGACTCCTATCCTTATTCCTTATAACTGAAATTCAGACTCAGAAGTGCCTAATTAATCCTTGCATATTTCTGGAGTGATGACATTTGGCAGGTATGTGGTGCCCACTTTCTGGTTTGGGAATAGAGCATCAGAGTCCATGGAGATAAGGAAGAATGAAGTAGACCCACAGAATAATGCAGGGCACGAAAGAGACACTTGAGTTCCTAGGACTAATCCCTCCCTGGAATCTGGCTTCCTTCCTTCCCTGAGCTGCTCTAAAACAACCCTGCATTTTATTCTAAGTTCCCCTTTCTTGCTCAAGTGAGGTCTGTTCATTTCTGATATATGTAACCAAAAGAACCTTAGAGTACCATTCTCCTTCCTTATATGGATATGTGGCAGCTTTTAGTAGAAATTCTTGTGATAACTTTACAGTTAAAAGATCACGATACCAGAGCCAGTAGGAGCTGCAGAAATAGTTGCCTTTTCTCTCTCTGTTCTACAAATGGATAAATGAGACTCAGAGAGATGACGTGCCAAAAGGCAAACAGTTAGCTGGTGGCAGAGTTGGGACCTGTTTTCCTTACTTTCCTTTGCTTGTTTTTTGTGGTTGTTGTTTTTTTATTAATTTTTTTAATGTTTATTTTTGAGAAATAGAGAGGAAGAGAGAGGGAGACAGAGGATCTGAAGCAGGCTCTGTGCTGAGAGCCGAGAGGTTGATGCAGGGCTTGAACTCAGGAACTGTGAGATCATGACCTGAGCTGAAATCAGACACTAAGCCGACTGAGCCACCTACGCGGCCCTGTCCTTTACTTGTTTAATGTTACTTCTTACGTGGCTGGAGATTTTCTTTCTTTCTTTTTTTTTTTTTTTTAACATTTATTTATATTTGAGAGACAGAGACAGAGCACGAGTGGGGAAGGGGCAGAGAGAGAGAGACAAAGAATCCGAAGCAGGCTCCAGGCTCCAAGCTGTCAGCATAGAGCCCGACGCAGGGCTTAAACTCACAGACTATGAGATCATGACCTGAGTTGAAGTTGGACGCTCAACCGACTGAGCCATCCAGGAGCCCCTGACTGGAGATTTTCTTGATAACAATAGCATACCATGGAACAAATACTGACATTTTGAAATAATGCATGAACCCATTCACATCCTGATACAGTCATCTACTCATACCTTCTCACACCAGCTGTTCCTCATTTTATAAGAAGGAATTCATTTCAGAGGTTGGTGGTATGGAACATGGGAAACATTTCTTCATAAAACAGTGACATATATGGCAGTTAACCCAGGATGGCCCCTGTACAACCCACTATATATCAATAGCAACATTAACTTAGTTAATTAAAAACCCAGTGAATTCATTAACTAAAAAAACCCTTAGAGTTAAGCTTAGTCAAAAGTGGAATTCAGTACTTACCTAGAAATAGAACAATCAATAGGACTATAATAGTAAGGAAAGCCTTGTTCCAGAAAGTTGCAATTTTACCCCAGACATTAAATGAAAAAATTTTCTGCCATCTGTAAAGTAATACAATTACATTAGGTATAAAAAAAATCAAAAGATTCTGAAATGCTTTGCAAATATTCAATTAACATTTTGGTAACTGTATAGTGAGTGAAAAGAATTACAGAAATTTAATTTTTCATGTCATATCAGAGATTTACCAATTCTCTCATATGACATAAGAGTGTCTCGTGAAACAACTCAAGTTTAATGATAATCTGACATTGTCTTCTGTCTGGTGGCTTAAATCTTCTGAAGTGAAAATAGCTAGCTTTTAAAGTAAAGATACATGATCAAAACCTTAAAAAGGAATTCTTATAGTAATATGCTATATTGCTGATAGAAGTTATCACTTTGTATCTTTTCGCTAATCAGGATAATAACTCAGAAATAACAAAGGCCTATTGGTCTAATAATCAGCAGCATTTCAGGAGGAAGGGGTCCAACTCTGCATTGTTTATTTTTACATAGTATACTTCTAACATCTACTCCAAGTAAAAGAATTCTCTATTTTTACAAGGGAACTAAAAATGTCATTGAGATGTTACATACATAAAGTGCAAAGAAGTTGAAATAGATCAATAGATTAATGAAGTTTTACATATGTATATACTCATGATTACCACTCAGATCAAGATGTGAACACGGGAAACAAAATGGTGGGAAAAACGTCTAGATGGATTGAATGGCACAAAGACACAGAGGTAAGAAAGTATGGATTATAAATGACAAAGATGAAACCAATCCACCACACAATTGGGAAGGTAACAAACTTTGTACAGGGCATTTTATTTATTTTATTTTTTAAAGTTTATTCATTTTGAGAGGCAGGGAGGAAGCTCGAGCAGGGGAGGGGCAGAGAAAGAGAGGGAAAGAGAGAGAGAATCCCTAACAGGTTCCATACTGTCAGCACAGAGCCTGACGTGGTGCTCGAACTCCCGAAACCAAGAGTCAGATGCTTAGCTGACTGAGCCCCCCAGGTGTCCCTGTACAAGGGCATTTTAAATGAATAACAGATGAACGAAGTCCAAAGGAGACATATGAAAGTAATAAGCACCTAAATAAGGTTCAAACACTAACAACCTAAAAAAAAGTTTTACTTCAAGATTATGACAAATTATTGGCTAATAACTTTTGAGAACAACCCTAAGTAGTAACTCGAAGTTGCAAGGAGAGGGAGACTGACATAGGTGAAGGAGGTCCTTCTGTCTCTATGCTTCCAATGCCAGAGACACTATTCAAATTTTTCATTACAAAAAATTTTATATTTTTAGAAAAAGAACGTAAGTGGCAATACCTTCATCTAAGACCCACTGTAAATTCACATTTTAGGGGCCAGTATAGAAAGGAACACAAAAGAGAACTCCTACAGGGAGCAACTAGCAGTCTCTACTGAGACTCACTTCAAGGAAAACTGATAATAGCTATTATATTTTGAGTCCTTACCATACTATGGTTCTAAGCACTTGTATGTATTTTAGCTCATTTTATCACCACGACCACTATATGAGGTGGATACCAGTATTACCTCTATTTGACAGATGGGGAAACTGGCCAGAGATGGTAAATAATTTGCATAGGGTCATACAGTAACATGCAGAGCTGAAATACACACTCAGGCAGTCTGACTTCTAAGCATGTGTCTTTAACCAGTGGGTTCAGTGAGAAAATGATAGCCTAAATTAAATAAAATTGAATCCTTCTCTTTGACAACTATGGTGATACATGCATAAAAGATGTGGATACACACAGTAAGGACTGTGTGTATATTGTAAATGAGTTGTGTACACATATATTTTCTTATGTATATTTGTACATGAGTATATAATCTGTGTACTTACATACACATCTATCCAAGAGCTACTTGAAAAAGACAGGAAAATAATTATATTTGGCAGGAAGAAAAATATCCATATTCTATGGATTTTTTTTACATTTATTTATTTTTGAGAGACAGAGCACAAGTTGGGGGGTGGGGAGGGTGCAGAGAGAGAATGAGACACAGAATCCAAAGCAGGCTTCAGGCTCTGAGCTGTCAGCACAGAGCCCGACTCGCGGCTGGAACTCACAAACCCTGAGATCATGACCTGAACTGAAGTCGGACTCTTAACTGACTGAGCCACCCAGGCACCCCACTATGGATCATTTTCATGGAAAAAACATTAATGGACAAAAATATATATATATTTTTGGAAATGCTTAAGCCTTATTTATAAATAACATCTTTCTTTCTTTTGAATACAGGACTCTCTTGTTGGACCTACCACCAAAAAGCTAACAGGGTGTTATAGAAATTTCAAACCAACAGGATAAGCAGTAGAGTAGAAAAAGCACCAGGCTGAAAGCCAGGTTCTTGTCTAGAGTCAGCCACAGATCAGCTAGATGACCTTAGACTACTTTCCCTATATAAGAATAAGTGGGTTGGATAAAATGATCTCTAATGCTCCTTCCTACAGTGTGATTCAATTTTTTTTCTTTAGTAAGGAAGAAAAAAGTGATGGCATAGCTCATAGGCAAGAACAGGAGTAGAAATCTAGGTAGGTAAGAAGCAAGTTAATGGGGCACCTGGGTGGCTTGGTCGGTTGAGCGTCCGACTTCAGCTCAGGTCATGATCTCACGGGCCGTGAGTTGGAGCCCCGCATCGGGCTCTGTGCTGACAGCTCAGAGCCTGGAGCCTGTTTCAGATTCTGTGTCTCCCTCTCTCTCTGCCCCTCCCCTGTTCATGCTCTGTCTCTCTCTGTCTCAAAAATAAATAAAAACGTTAAAAAAAATTTCTTATAAAAAGAAGCAAGTTAAGAGTTGTAAAGACCACCTGGACCCTGAGCCAAAGTAAAAACTTACGTAAGTCTCTTCCAGTCATGGGTTCTCACTAAACTTCTCTCTAGGATCTCATTTATGAAAGATTTTCTTTTATGCCAGGAGCATGAACAAAGGTGTTGCAACATTTTTATTACAAGTGTATTTCACCATCCATACTAATCAACTTTCTGGATCTAAAACTGAACTCATATGGTAGCTACACTTGTGGTGAGCACAGCATAGTTATAGAGAAGTCAAATCACTACTCTGTACACCTGAAACTAATGTAACATTGTGTGTCAACTTTCCAACCCCGCCCCCCCCCCAAATAAATAGGAGGATGATTGCAGGGGAAAAGTCAGCCAATGCTTCAATTGAAATACTTTTACTCTACTTACAGACCTTTCAAAGTTCCTTACTAACGAATTAAGGCTAATGTATGTATGGTTATGGTACGTTCCATATTCAGCACTTTAAATATATATTAATTCTGTCTACGGAAAAAAGCAGTAAAACATTAATGAAACTATTTTTGGGTTGCATAAGGCCAAAACGAAGAATCATTTACTGGCATTAAGTCTCTACATTGTTTTTCGTTCCACTGCCCGAATGAAACATTTCTGCACCCATTTGGTGCTGTAAACATTTATCCATTTCCCTTTTTTGAGTTCACTGTTCCAAGTCAGGGCAATAAAAAAGGTTAAGTCTGATGACAGGTATTAAGAGCACAACCACTGCTATATTGTATCTGTAACCAAGAGAGTCAAGAGGACTGGGCCCTTTTCCTTTTAGAAGCAAGCGGAGACAAAGTTAATTCGTTTGTACACATAATAATATTTATATAACGTGATTTTTAACATCATTAGATATTACCTAAAATTTGTGAGTTTAAAGAGCACCTTGAATATAATCAGCGTTCAAAACTTTTTAATCCTAAGGAAACTTTTCTCATATCACTCGTAACAGTCTAAAGTAGCTAATCATATGCTTATTGTACTTATTGTAACTTATCGCAACAATTTGCAGGTTTCCTACCTCTGAGGAGGAATAAAAGGAAGACAGAAGATTAAAATAAGTCCTATTTCAGCATAAAGAAAGGTTGCAACTGCCACCCACTGGAGTGTCATTTTTTTCCTCTTCACACCTAAATAGAGAAACACTTATTTTACTTTACTGCCTTTTAGAGAAAAACTTGATTAAAGCCCTGGGCGTAATGTTTTCGTCCAGGGGGGCAGACGGGGCCGGTCCCTCCTCTAACCCGTGGCACCTGGCCTTAACCCCCAGTGGGAGGGGCAGGGCAGGGGTCAAGGGTGGGCCCACAGGTCCGCGTCTCCACTTCCCCTGCGAGCTGTGCGGAACCGGCCTGCACCGCACAGAGGACGTGCTGGCCCGCCACCCTCGCAGCGACAGAAGCCTAACGCCACCCTCCACTAACGCCCGCGCCTAGGCGCCCTCCTTCTCCGCGAACGCGCCGCGGGCACGGCCTGCTCCCGTGGTCCGCGGAGGGCAATGCGCGACCCCGCGCGGCCTGGCGCTCCTCCCCGCCGCGGGGACCGCGGCCCCCCGGAAGCCCGTCCGGCCTTACCCCGCCTGCGGCCCGCCTGGCTCCCCGCGCTGCTCCGCGCCACCGACGCGCGGGACGTCAGACGCCGCGGCGGGGCGGAGGTTGGGGGGGAGGGGAGCGGGGCCGGGGAGAGCGCCCCACCCCCTCCTCGTCTGCCCCCGCCCCCGCTCGGCCGGCTCCGGAGCCCAGCCCCCCCAGCCCCGAACCTGGGGGCCCGCACCCCCCGGCGTCGCTGGCGGCGCGAGGACGACGATTAGCAATAATTGTTTTGTAATTGATGGTGGAGTTGGAGGGTGACTCACACTTTTCGGGCGCATGCTTGGGGTTCCCGAGTCAACTTCTTGAGAGCCGACCTTAAATTTCTAATAAAGTGTGGTTTGGTTGGGAGGGGTTGCGGTTAATCGACGTTTTCTGAAAGGGCTTCGTGGGGTCCACGAAGGAATGGCTCCGGGGCGGCAGGGTTTGATGGCGTGATGCAATTCAGTGAACGTGTTTGAAAGGCATTCCTTTCCTGTTCTGTCTCTTTTGGGGTAGAAATAGTTTTATTGTCCGGAATTAAGCTCTAGTTAAATGGGAGGGCCAGGATTGGGTGGTTGTGCAGTATTTTTTTCTGAGAACGTGGAAGAAAATGCAGCTTCGAAACATATTTTCCTGCTCTTGTCCATAGGCTGGGAAGAGACTCTAGGGAGATATTTGGGACTGATAGGAATAGAAAACAGTGTGTGGGTGCATTCCTTCAGTTACTATTTTCCAGGTTTCCAAATTCCGTGAATAACAATTATTAACCGTTTTCATTATTGACATCAGGAATTGACAGTATTATCCTTCTGGACAGAATTATTTTGGGACTATTAAATGATGTAAATAGATAATTACAGAATATAAAAATACACTTACTTTTTAAAATTTTTAAATGTTTATTTATTTTGAGGGAGGGCTGCACACACTAGTGGAGGAGGGGCAAAGAGAGAATCCCAAGCAGACTCCACACTGCCCACACCTTGGTGGGGAGGGGAGGAGAGTTGAGAGTCCTTGGAAGCCAACGGCTGGGCCACCCAGGCGCCCCTAAAAATACATTTAAGTGGGTGCTTTTTCTTATCACAAGTATACTTGATCACACGGAAAAGAAAAAGACTGAACAGTAAATTAACTATAGGGAAGGGCTTTGTTTTGTTTTTTTACATCAATCGTGTTTAGAACTCGATGCTCTTCCACACTGGTTCCTTTGAAAGCCTGTGCACCTTATTCTATGCTCCTGTGCTCACACCACTAGTATAACTAACTTTAATTTGTAAACATAAAAATTACTAACTTAGACTATAGCTCCCCATTTCCTTATATACTACTTACATCAAATAAAAAAGCCAATTATCTTAAAAAAGATGTTAACTGAAAAAAGGAAAGCATAGAATGTGTCCCCCAAAATATGGCAACACAGTGCTTATTTTAAAATGGATTCATTTAATATTCTCAAAGTCTTGAACTAAGCAGTCTTAGATAGACACAGTTACCAAATTTTCATGTTTGTGTATAGACCAATATCTTAATTATGGAACTATTTTATTTTAACCTGAGAAACTTAATTCTTTTTTTTTTTTTTTCAACATTTTTTTATTTATTTTTGGGACAGAGAGAGACAGAGCATGAACGGGGGAGGGGCAGAGAGAGAGGGAGACACAGAATCGGAAACAGGCTCCAGGCTCCGAGCCATCAGCCCAGAGCCTGACGCGGGGCTCGAACTCACGGACTGCGAGATCGTGACCTGGCTGAAGTCGGACGCTCAACCGACTGCGCCACCCAGGCGCCCCGAGAAACTTAATTCTTATAGTAGCACATTCACCAATAACAAAATTCTATTAGTAACACTACCACACAATGGAACTTAAAAATTAAAACTATTACAGGGGTGCCTGGGTGGCTCAGTTGGTTAATCCTAAGATGTTGGCTCAGGTCATGATCTCCCAGTTAGTGGGTTCCAGCCGGGTATGGGCTCTATGCTGACAGCTCAGAGCCTGGAACCTACTTTGGATTCTGTGTCTCCCTCTCTCTGCCCCCCCAGCCCCCAATAAATAAACATTAAAAAAATTTTAAATTATTACAGAAAAATAAAAATTATTATCATCTGCTGGGGGCATAAAAATAACATCATAAAGAAATAAGTACCCCCCCCCAAACCGTATGAAAATTAGGTTTTTAAACTAAAAATTAAATTCTTGGGGCATCTGGTTGGCTCAGTTGGTTAAGAGTTGACTCTTGATTTCGGCTCAGGTCTTGATGTCAGGGTTGGTGAGACTGAGTCCCGTGTGGGGCTCTGTGCTGAGAGCAAGGAGCCTGCTTGGGATTTTCTCCCTCCCTCTCTCTGTCCTCCCCCATGGGTGTGCACACACATGCTCTCAAATAAACTTAAAAAACTTTTAAATTCTCTAAGAAATATTTCAAATATATAATCATTTCCAGATTGGTTACCAAATTTTTTATACATAAGATGTGGGGGACTAAAACTAATTTTATCATGTTAAGTGCAGGTGTATTTACCAAGCTCTCTATCTTCTAAGGATCTAGAAGACTTGAAATGTAACAAAGTTAATGTCATTTAAAGAGTTTCATGGATCTTAGTTTTAAATTATAGAAAACATCACATGTAATTAAACTCAATTACACAACTTAAAAACAATACCAGTGCGTCTTTCATGAATTAGGAAGTTCCAGTTTGATTTTCCAATTTGAGTTTTGTTTTTTAATATTTATTTATTGAGAGAGAAAGAGAGAGAGAGAGCATGAGTGAGGGAGGACAGAGAGAGAGACACACAGAATCCCAAGCAGGCTCCAGGCTCTGAGCTGTCAACACAGAGCCCTACACAGGGCTCAAACTCAAGAGCTGTGAGATCATGACCTGAGCCGAAGCTGGACACTTGATCGACTGAGCCACCCAAATGCCCCTCCAATTTGAAAGTAATTCTATACTGAATTTATTACTTCTTTTCATTTTATATAGAAGTTGGTATTTGTTCTGTCACTTCTTTGCACTTATTATTTCCACTAAAATATACTTCATGTTAATTTATAGACACTATAGGAGTCATACTTTTAGTATTAAAATAAAAAGTTTTATTTATTTAAAAATGTTAAAAACACAATTCCTGCAGGAAAAAAAATTCTGAGTTTTTTTTTTAATTCATGATAGGATTCAGAGCAATTATTTGTCAGTGGTTGAAAGGATGACTAGGATGTCTGAACCTGGGGTCTTCTTTAAAATTAAGTTTTGGTTCCACCCTATAGATCTATCGAATCACACTCTCTTAGGATGGGTCTAAGACTGACTTAGTATATATTATTTTAATATATATAAATTATTTCAATTTAGGAAGTCCAATCAAATCCCATAATGGTCTGTAAGGTAATCTAAGACTGCTGATGTGCTTGACAAAGCGTTAAATACTCTTTTTTCCTGCCTTGAGGTTATCTTTTCCATCATGTACATTAAATGTTGATGGAAACACATATAAGGAGTTCCAAGTTCAAGAGCAATGTCAACCCAGTCCCAGATGCATTTCAGTGGGGTTTCTTCATATCCAGCAAACATGGCCGGGTTTGCTAAGAGTCCTCTTGCAACCATCACACCTATGAATTAAAGCACATCACATTTGTCCACACATGAAGAACTCATGGTTATGAGGTCAAACCTAATGAAACAAACTGAGAATACTGAAAAATAAAGTATTATTACAAGGTTTCTCAATACCCGTATATTAGTCTAATTAAATTATAAAACAATTTTATATGTTTGTAAGTCAAGAACGTTTGAACGTGCTTATAAGAAATAAAATCTTTTTTAAGACTTTTATATTAAACGATTAGTCTCTAGGGTTTTTTTTTGGGGGGGTGGTTAATCCGGATTGTCATAAATTGGGTATGCTTAAAGTTAGGTTTATCTGCATTCTCCTGTCTAGCAATAGTTATCACAGGCCTTGGTATGCCAATAATTTAAGGGGGTAATAAAACTATGTCATTGTATGTGCCTTTGGCTCCTATAACAACTTAGTGTTCACTAATTCTCATTTCGATTCCAGATGTTCTATTTTATTAATAGGCTATCTTCCAGATAGCCTTAACTGGTCACTCATTGGATATGATGGTGGCAGAAAAGTAACTGACTTAATTTACCCCAGTTAAAACAATCTACTGTTTCTAAGTAGAAGAGTTAATAAATGATTTAGCGTAAATCAGTACAACAGGAAAATATGGCTCCATTTTATGGGTCCAGCATGCTTCTGCTGTGCGATTCTGCTAATACGGCTCCATTTTAAAGACAAATAATGAAAACTCACATTAACATTACTCTCCTACGCCTACTTTTTTTTTTTTGTAATTAAAAGACAAAAAGCTCAGGTACTTATTTCTTACCATCTGTCCCAGTAATATGCCACACATTTTCTGCTTCTTTTAAGCTTCTGATATCTCCATTAGCAATTACAGGTATAGACATATTTTCCTTAATTATTTTAATGGCCTCATAGTGAACTGGCTGATGTCTTTCTTCAACAGTTCTTCCATGGACTGTAATCCAAGAAACTCCTGTTGCCTCAGCCTTTCGACAAAGATCTACAGTTCTTGTAAGGTCATCATGGATCCTATAATTTCAAAATTAAATCAGTCTATTCACAGCACACAAATCTTAATGCTAAAACTAATACGCTAGATAAAAGATTTCATCTGATACATTATTTAGTTAGCTTTGTTATATTATCACTACCTGCTACTATTAGAAAGGCTTTGTTCAGAGATCAGTTCCCACTTTAGACCTCAAATTTAGCTATTTCACTATTGGCAACAATAGGATGACAAATAAATTTTACCTTACCTACTCCTTCCCCCTTTTAGCTTTGATAACTGAAAAAGTCATCCAAGACTGTCATGGAGGAATTGGAAGATGGTACCCTAATATCTGCTGTGTATGCTCCAAACCACAAGTGGGAGAATAGAATACATTATTATGAAATGTTCTTAACTTTTCACCAAAAGACTGATTCCTGCCTTATTTTCTTTTCATTGTGAAATTTTCGTGCAAATATTATTACTGTTTTTTCTATTCTTGGTACCAGGAATGTTTCTTAGCATTATTAATTAAGCAGTATGTGAAAAAAATTGACGGTTTCTTCTAAGGGAAAGTTTTTAATAATAAAGGGAAGTTTTATTTTCTATTAAAAAATACAAAAAGGAAGTTGTTCTCTTTATAAATAAAAATTAAGGTACACATTCATTTACTAAATGCCCTGTTTCAACACTTCCATACATAAACTACCAATTTATTAAGGATGGATACCCCTATACTCTTAGACAAAAGGAATATATTTTTAT
Source organism: Panthera uncia (assembly GCF_023721935.1). Classification (NCBI taxonomy): domain Eukaryota; kingdom Metazoa; phylum Chordata; class Mammalia; order Carnivora; family Felidae; genus Panthera; species Panthera uncia. The sequence continues at coordinate 73,791,846 of NC_064816.1, forward strand.
TTTCTAAGTAATGGACTATCTTAATAGTTTGAAATATTGTCTTTACCTTATTTTAATAGATACTGAAAATCTGGGATTTTCCACTTGATTTCTTACTTGTTTCACCATATCTCGAACAACCTCTGGCTTGTTTATTAAGCAAGCTCCATAACCTTCTGCCATTGCCCACCTTTATAAAGCAGACACATCAAATGAACTGTAAATAGCTGGAAGAGAAGACAGAATTCTAAAAGCACTGTAAATGCATCTATTTCTCTACCTTAGCAACCTGGAATGGAATCAGATTTTTATAATTCATAGATCCAACATTTTAGTATATGTGCTGCCGAAGCGAGCACCATAGATCCAACATTTTAAAGTGGATCAATATGAGATAAGGAAAGCATGTTCCCAGATCAAAAAGTACTTAGGAAAAATGGTTTTCATTGGCAAGTGAGAAAATTAAATTAAAATTCATTCAACCAAAACAGACTTAGGTATTTGTAATTAATTGCAATTACTTCAGATTTTTAAAATTCCAAATTTGATGTTTATTATACATAACAAGACATTTTATTAATCTTAATAATAGAAAGATATTTTTGGCTGACAGCATTCCAGTACCACTAAACAGCTTATTTAACTCTCCTAATGAGTATACAAATATGTCTAATCTGGTTTGGATTATGATGTACTTAAAACCTTGATTTTATTCTTTGGACATATTTTGAATTATTGACAGATAGTCTAATACAGTGCCAAGAACACAGGGATATTGTTGTCAAATTAAGCATCGCATCAATACCCAGTTAGACTCAACCAAATAACTATGGTATAGAAAGGAAAGGTAATTATAAAAAGGTATTCTTATAGAGAAAATTAATTAGGAGAAAACAAGTGGTCATCTCTCAAATCATAGAATCATAGTTTCTTGTTTGACATTGTTTGGCAGTAAAAATTCATGTTAGGGAGGACCATAAATGGTCAAGTCTTATATAACTACTTATGGATGATGTTCGAGGCAGACCTACACATAGAAAAAATTCTAGTGTGAGGTGAGACAAAACTTATCAAAGGTCTATATATTGTTTAAGGCATCAGAAAATACCTTTGCATATATATGTTCCTAAATTATCTTCCTTTATTTTTTCTTCTTATTTGGAGCTCAAGTGCTTTAACTCTATTTTCTTTACTTTCTAAATCTTGGAAAATTGGAGACATAGTTTACCATGTTCACATAGCTTTTTTCTAATTTTTTTTGAAAATTCTTCCAACTTCTTTGAGCTTTACCTCTGAGGGCAACCACAGTTAATGTCTATTCCATTCGCGTAAGGGCAGACTATACGAGCAGCATCAGATAAAAGTCTTGCATCATTAGCAGCAAACTGAACAATCAATGGGCAATCACCTGATAAAACAAATAGCTCAACATTAAAATTCACAGAAATGTGCACACGCACGCACACACACACACACCACCAAACTCTTCATGTTTGTATGGAATAACGTAACTACATTTAGCCTAAAAAGCATCTGTTGAAACAAGAGAGCATTAAACTAATTTTAAACATTTTAAATTAAAAGTAATTTACATTTAGTACAAATTCAAACAGTATAAAATTTGATAAAATGAAAACTATAACACTCTTGACAAACATCCCATTTCCAAAGGTGAGAATTAGTTAATTGTATTCCAGAACAATTTTATGTATACCTGTAAAATTTAAACAAACGTGAACATGCTATACACATTTCTATGCCTACTTTTTTTTAATCCCCTAATGTATCTGGGAGCTGTACTTAGACCTATTTTCTTTTTAGTAGCATATTCTTCTGTATGGATGAACCATACAGTGTTCTTCTAGATTGTTTTTCATTTGTGGCTTTTGCAAACAATGCTATGATGAGAACCTATTACATACATGCTACTCTGAGTATATTCATCGGGTAAATTCCCATGAATGTAACTGCTGGATAGGCATCTAACATTTTGATAGACATTACAAAGTTTTCTTTCAAAAGAGTTTAACAATATAGATGCACAATGCTATGGATGAAAGTTCTTGTTTCCTTACAAACATAGTCTACATTGTATATCCAACAGTGTGTATTTTTATTTGTAGGCTCTTTCTCCATAGCCTTTGTCTATTTTTCTACGCGTAATTTTTCTTTTCATTGTTCCTCATTTTCTTTAAAAAATTTTTTTTGGTTTATTTATTTATGAGAGAGAGAGAGACATCATGAGTGGGGGAGGGGCACAGAGAGAGGGAGACAAAGAATCCAAAGGAGGCTCCAGGCTCTGAGCTGTCAGCACAAAGTCCGATGCAGGGCTCGAACTCACAAACCACGAGATCATGACCTGAGCTGAAGTTGGATGCTTAACTGAACTGACTGAGCCACCAAGGTGCCCCTTTTGTTCCTCATTTTTCAATTATTCTTTTATAAAACAAAAGAAATCAGCTCTAAAATTATGAGTATCTATTGTAAAAATTATAAATATCTTCCCCAGGTTTTGGTTTGTCTGAGTACGTGCATGCTCCTTTCTTACATATAAAAGTTTACGTTTTAATATAGCAAATGTGTTAGATCTTTTCCTAGGTTTTAAAGGACATATTTTTATCATCTTTTTTTGGGTTAGTGTTATAAACTCTGCATAAATGTATTTTAATTTTTCTAAAGTTCTTTTGAGGACTACCTATATGAGATTCACTGAGTGTTTGACAAAATGCAGATTTCTGAGCGTCACCCTTGTTCCACTGATTTGGAATTTTTTTTTTTTAACATTTATTTTTGAGATACAGAGAGAGACAGAGCATGAGTGGGGACCTAACTGACTGATCCACGCAGGCGCCGCCCACTGATTTGGAATTTCTATGGCAATTCACTGATTTACAGGACTATTACAAGATAGGAGAATTTGCTTTTCCCTGAGGATATAGGATGTTTTTCTTTTTATAACTCAGAGAGAGTTATAGAATTTCAATTTAATAATTGTTTATTGGTCTAATATATTTTCAACACAGGGCTAGAAGCTAAGGATACAAATCAATGAGAGATAATTTCAGACTTCATGGAGCCCATAGTCTAGTGGATGAGATACAGGCCTACAAAGAGGAAATTGTAATACAGTAGGATTAAGTACAACACAAAGTCTGTATTTAACAGAGGACAAGAGTGGAGGGTGATCAGGCAAGCTGCTTGGCCAAAAACTTTGAGAGCTGGATTAAGAAGCATGTAGTGTCGTTTGCCAGACAGCTCTGGATCTGGGGGACAGGCATGGCTGAGAAAAGGATATTCTAGGTAGAGAAGTATGAGAGGATGGGGCATATTCAGGGACTTAAGTTAGTATTTTTGAAGAATAAAGTTGGTGGGATGTGGAGAGAAACTAATGGAACATAAAGTTGCAAAGGTGTATTCAGAGGCTGGATCATGTCGAACGTTATACATTATTCACAGGTGTCAGGATTTTTTTTTAAAGTAATCTCTACCCACCTAACCTGGGGCTCAGACTCACCACCCTGAGATTAGGAGTCCATACTCTACCAATAGGGCCAAACACCCTGACAGGCACTGGAATTTTACTCTTTAGGCCACTGGTTGTTAATCTTTACTCAGGATCACCTGGAGGGCTTTTTAAAAAAGATTGCTGGACCACATACCCAGAATTTCTGATTCAGTGGGCCTGGGGCTTTTCTTTTCTTTCTTTCTTTATTCTTCTTTCTTTCCTTCCTTTTCTTTTTTTTCTTTTCTTCTCTCTCTCTCTCTCTCTCTCTCTCTCTCTCTCTTTCTTTAAGTAGGCTCCACGCTGGAGCTTGAACTCATGACCCTGAGATCAAGACCTGAGCTGACACCAAGAGCTGAAAGCTCAGTAGACTGAACCACCCAGGTACCCTGGAAATTTCTATTTCTAACAAGTTTCCAAATGATGCTGATGCTGCTGGTGTGGGCCATTACCCTTTGAGAACCACTGCTTTAGGCCACTGAGAGGTCTAAGAAGGATTTTAAGCAGGATAGAGATGTGATCAAATTTACATTCTACAAAGGTCACTTTGGGCTATTTGGAGGATAGTTTGGAATGGGGCAAGACTGGAGGCAGTGAAATAGGAACCTAATAGCTCAATTGAGAGAATGGGGCCCTAAGGAAGGCTGACCTCACACTTAGATATATTGTCCATAGTTTACAAGACACTGAATAAAAACATACTTAAAAAACTAAAAGATTTAAAAATAAAATCTCTGAATTGTGTTGTTTCTGATTAGACAAGTTTTACTTTTTAAGTCTTATAAAGTCAGCAAACTCTGGGTTTCACATACCTTGGTTTTTTTTTTTTTAATTTTTTTTTTTTAACGTATATTTATTTTTGAGACAGAGAGAGACAGAGTATGAACGGGGGAGGGGCAGAGAGAAAGGGAGACACAGAACCGGAAGCAGGCTCCAGGCTCTGAGCCATCAGCCCAGAGCCCGACGCGGGGCTCGAACTCACGGACCGTGAGATCGTGACATGAGCTGAAGTCGGACGCTTAACCGACTGAACCACCCAGGCGCCCCCACATACCTTGGTTTGTAGTAAATTCGCTGTCTCTGGCTTTTATAGATCTGACAAAATCAGCAGCAACTATCATTGGGGTATAACACAGATCACAACTGTATCTTCTTACTAGTGTTCTAAAAGCCAACCTGTGAGCATACAAGACTATAATTAGGCATTTTGAAAACACCATAATCATATGTACGCCCAAATTTAATTTAATTATTAAATATTTATTAGAAGAAAGTTCTGCCTTTAAAGGATAGAATAGATATACTTTTCCCTATTCTTGCTGTGAAAAAGAAAGCCGAAGTTGGAGTCATTTGCCCCCCATGACAGCAAACCAAAACTTACAGTTTCAACGTATCCCAGGAATGTGACCTTTTAAAAGTTAACCTGAAATTGCTTGATCAGCAATAGTAAGGTAATCTCTATGATAAACAAACAAACAAACAATGCTGTTGTTCCCTTTCCCACTCAAAGATTGGCCTGAACCAAACCTTTCTCTTCTTTTGCTAATAACTTCTTGTTCCACCCTCCTTCCCGTAAAAACCTCCCATTTAGTACAACTCCACGGAGCACCTCCTACTTGTTAAGTGAGATGCTGTCTGATTCATGAACTGCTTAATAAAGCCAGTGAGAGCTTCAAATTTACTCAGTTGAAATTTTTTTTAACACTGCTCAGTATATTATATATAAAACAAATATTAGAAAACTCCGAAAGGTGGAGAGAAGACAGCAGACAGGGTAATAACCATGGGATCTGAGGAAAAACAGTGGTAAGTTCTCTGGGTTTCCTTTTGGCCTCAAATATCCCAGATTTGGACTTGAAGAAGCTGGCAACCTGGAAATACCAACGAGTGCAGACAAAAAGAGCCCCACAAAAGTCAGCTCTCTCTAACCAAAGGACTAGGAAATGGGGAAGCCTAGCAAGACAGAACAATTTTAGAGAATGATGGCTCTACCCCAGCCAAACACCAGAGACAAAGCCGGGGCCCCACCTCTAGAAGCAAAGGTTGAGCGGAGAGCTTAGACTTTTACCTCTCCAAGGCTGTGCAGTAAGATGCTCCAACGCCCCTCCTTCCATAGTGTGTCAGAGAAGGCCAGGTAGGGAGCTGGACTTTAATACTTTCTGGCAGGTAACTTTAACTTTCTCCCTTCCCAGTCTCAAGTAGTATCAAAGGATGCTTAGTGAAGGGGCTATGCCTTTCAACGTAGCAGAGCAGTTATCAAGCTCCCCCCTCCACGGTGAGCTGGAACTCTGACACCACCCCTCAACCTCAGCAATAATGACACTTTGTCCCCAGAGTGTCAAAGGAGACCAAATAGGGAATCTGGACTTCTACTTTCATACCACAGTAATGAGGTAGTGCTTTCTTATTCCTTTCCTGCTATAGTGATGTCGGGGAAAGAAAAAAAGTTAAAACAGAAGGTTCAATATTCAGAATCAATCTATATAATCTATCACATTAAAAGGCTAAAAGAAAAATCACATGATTATATCAATCAATGCAGAAAAAGCATTTGACAAAATAATATTCATGATTAAAAAAAAGCCCTCAGGAAAACAGGAATAGAAAGGCACTTTCTCAACTTGATAAAGAGCATCCACAAAACCTCCTACTGCTAGCATACTTAAAGGTGAAAAATAGAACAAATATCCTCTTGATCAAGAACAAAGCAGGGGCACCTGGGTGGCTCAGTCGATTAAGCATCTGACTTTGGCTCAGGTCGTAATTTCGCAGTTTGTGAGTTCAAGTCCCGTATTGGGCTCTGCTGACAGCTCAGAGCCTGGAGCCTGCTTTGGATTCTGTGTCTCCCTCTCTCTCTCTCTCTCTGCCCCTCCCCTGCTCATGCTCGGTCTTTTTCTCAAAAATAAATAAACAAGAAAAAAAAATTAAAAAAATTCTTCTGGGAATTCCAGCAAGATATTTTGTAGATAAAGACAAGATCATATTGGAATTTACTTGGAAAGGCAAAGGAACTAGATTAGCTAAAACAATATTGAGGAAGACATATAAATGGAGGAATCAGTCTACCCAACTTTTATTAATTAAATGGCTACAGTAATCAAGATTGTGTAGTATTGGTGGAGAAACAGACACATAGATCATAGAATAGAATAGGGAATGCGGATAAAAAACACATGACTTTTTTTTTTTTTTCAAATTTGAGAGAGCAAGAGAGGAGAGAGAGAGAGAATCCTAAGCAGGCTCTATCTCATGCTCAGCGTGGAAGCGGACACGGGGCTTGATTTCACAACCCTGGGATGATGACCTGAGCCAAAATCAAGAGAAGGAGGCTCAAATGACTGAGCCACCCAGATGCTCCCGCCCAAATGATTTTTGACAAAGATGCAAAAAAAATTTAATACTGGAAAGAAAGCCTTTCACTAAATGTTGCTGAAGCAATTAGACATCCACAGGTAAAGAAACAAAACAAAAAATACCCCAAAAAACTCAACAAAACAACCCTAAACCTAAGCCTCACACTTATAAAAAATTAAGTAAAAATTGATTATGGACTTTAAATGTAAAACAAAAAAACAAGACTCTGGGGAAAAAAACTAGGAGAAAATCTTTAGTATCAAGAGCTACACAAAGTTTTCTTACATTTGACATCAAAAGCACAATTTTCAAAAGGGAAAACTGATAAATTAGACTAAATTATTAAAAAAAAAACTTTTGGGGGCGCCTGGGTGGCGCAGTCGGTTGAGCGTCCGACTTCAGCCAGGTCACGTTCTCGCGGTCCGTGGGTTCGAGCCCCGCGTCGGGCTCTGGGCTGATGGCTCGGAGCCTGGAGCCTGTTTCCGATTCTGTGTCTCCCTCTCTCTCTGCCCCTCCCCCGTTCATGCTCTGTCTCTCTCTGTCCCAAAAATGAATAAAAAAAAAAAAACGTTGAAAAAAAAAATTAAAAAAAAAAAAAAAAACTTTTGCTCTGCAAAAGACTCTGTTAAGAGGATGAAAAGACAAGCTACATACTGGAAGAAAATATTTGCAAATCACATATCTGACACAGTAACAGTATCTAGAATATATAGATAACTCTCAAACCTCAGTAGTAAACGAAAACTCAACAACAAAAACCTGATAGAAAAATGGACAAAAGGCTTGAGTAGACATTTCTCCAAAGAAGATATATATATATATATATATATATATATATATATATGGCCAATAATCACATGAAAAAGTGCTAAACATCATTAGGGAAATATAAAACTATGGTAGGATACCACTTCATATCCATTAGGATGGCTACAGTAAAAATAAATAAACGATATAAGAATTGGTGAGGATGTTGAGGAATCAGAATTCTTATATACTGCTGGTGGGAATGTAAAAATGAAAAACAATACAGCAGTTCCTTAAAAAACTGAAAACAGAATTGTCATATGATCCAGCACTCTCTTCTGGGCATATACCCAAAAGAACTGAAAGACATATTTATACATCCATGTTCATAGCAATATTATTTGCAATAGTCAAAAGATGGAAGCAACCCAAGCATGCATCAATGCATATATAAAATATAGTATATGCATACAATGGAATTGCATTCATTCTTAAAAAAAGAACGAAATTCTGATATATGCCAACATGGATGAACCTTTAGGATATTATGCTAAGTGAGATAAGCCAGTCTCAGAAAAAGAACTATTGCATGATTCCACTTATACGAGGTACCTAGAGTAGTCAAATTCAAAGAGAGATAAAGTAGAATGATGGTTGCCAGGGGATGGGGGCGGGGCGGGTGGGGGAAATAAAGAGCTATTGTTTACTGGATGTAGAGTTTCAGTTTTTTTAAATGAAGAGTTTTATGACAATGTGTATGCATTTAATATCACTGAATTGTAAACTTATAAATGTTTAAAATGGTAAATTTTAAGTTGAATTTACCACAATTGAAAAAAATTTTAAAGACTGACTCAGTAGTAAAAAAACAAACAATCCTATCAGACCATTGGCCAAAGACATAAAGAAACATTTCTTTACCAATATACAGATGGTAAGTCAACACAGGAAAACATTTTCAACATCACTACCTGTAAGGGAAATGGATATTAAAACCATAGTGAGATATCACTACACACCTATCAGATGGCTAAAATAAAAAATATGGTGAGGATTATTAAAAGTTGGTGAGGATGAGGAAAAACTAGATCCCTCATACGCTGTTGGTGGAAGTGTGAAACAGGATAGACACTCTGGAAAATTTGGCAGTTTCTTAAAAAACTAAACATATAGTTACCCCATGAGCCCAGCAATGTAGTTGTAGGGATTTGTCTCAGACATAAAGTCTTATATTCAAACAAAAACCTCTGTATGAATGTTTATATTTACTTAATATTCTTTTATCTAATATTCACTATATGTTTATAGGTGGGAGTTACAAGCACTATCTTTATCTGTAGATATAAAAAGTGAGGTTTGAAGGGGTTAATTGTTTACTTGGGGCCCCACACATAACAGGTAAACGATAACACCAGCACCCAAGCCTAGATCATGATTTCAAAGCTAGGTGTTTGATGATCCTAATGTGGTGGGGTGGTCTTAACTTTAAAAGTCAGAGCATAAGAAGGAAATCAAATCTTAGTTCTTTAACCATTTAATAATACTTACTTTGAATACCGAACCATTGGAGCACAGACTTTCACCAGCTGCCCAGAATGAAACATTTCTATTGGATCTTTTTTTCTTTCTTGACATATTGTGTTTCGTATGCAGTCACTCTTCATGAATATAGATTTGTCTCAAATCTGAAAGACAGTTTGCATAGAGAAAAATTACTTTCATTAGATGAATTCCCATCATTTTAACAATTTCAACTGCCAAGAATATATATTTTTCGTCAGGCTTGTGGGCTCAGGAATCTTTTTAGCTTCTTTTCACACTATCAAATAGGATACTACAGAATCCTGTCTCTGTAAGTCACTGACAGTTTTTAGTACACTATGAAATCATCACGTTTATATATTCAGTACAAATTATGCTTGTTCGTGTCAAACACTAACAATTTCAAGTTCTATACTTAACACACTAAAGTAACATTTTCTGCTCAAATTAATAAATGCTCAAGATGTGGAAAAATACAAGGGTTTTTCTTAGGATACCATGGTTTTTCGTGTAACATTTTAAATTTCCCATGTTGCTTTGTTTGGTATTACAAACCAGAAAAAAATTTAATTTGAATAATTTCATATGTATATGCCTGGCACTTTGAAATACCTTGTTTTATATGGGAAGGCTAAATGGCATTAACTGAACAACTTTAAGTAGTGTTTCAAAAGATTTACTGGTCTGTTTGAGGTTTATTCTTATTCACAAATCCTATTCTGAATCAGAAGGCAAACCAACCTTTACTAAAAAAAAATTAAATGTGGTATCATCTAGCCAAAATTTCAATTATAATCAGATAATTCCATAGTAAATCACTTTTATACCCAAAGAGGTACAAGTGATTAAATTAGGTAGTTCATAAGTGTTTCTAAAGTTGTTATATCTAAAATCCTATCATTATATAGTGTTGGATGCTTTCCATATTTCAGTTTCTGGCCTTAATTACTTAGCAACAGATATGGGCAAACTTTAGGAAGGTCTAATTGCTCAACCAGAAAATATAGCTAATCCAGAAAATATTGTTATAATCTAAATAATTTCAGTTTTTTTTAATGTGTATTTATTTTTGTGTGTGTGTGTGTGAGAGAGAGAGAGAGAGAGAGAGAGAGCGAGCAGGAGGTGGGGGGGAAGGGCAGAAAGCAAGGGAGACACTGAATCAGAAGCAGGCTCCAGGCTCTGAGCTGTCAGCACAGAGTCCAATACAGGGCTTGAACCCACAAACTGCGAGATCATGACCTGAACCAAAGTCAGATGCTCAACTGACTGAGCCACCCAGGTGCCCCTCAATTTCTTGAGGTAGAATGTATAGTTAAAATAAACTACTTTTACTGATCACTGCTGAGTCTGACTTAACAAAGTTACTAGCTTATCTCTTTTTTAAAAATAAAAATTATGATTAGAATGTAGGCCCACATACACAGGTAAAACATAAGCAACAAAAAGGCAGTTCCTTTTTATGAATATCTTCTCTCTTGCATTTCATATCCAGGTTATGCCACCCCTGCTCATTCAAGTCAGAAACCTGGGGCTTATCATCCTTTGCTTCTTCATCTCCCACAAGTGTGTCAACCAGGTAGTACTTTCAATTAAATCTTGAGCATATCTTCACTGCCCAGTCTGTGTACTTACAGTCTCCCATCTTGATAACTCTGATAATCTCCTCTGAATCCCAGATAGAGTTGATCTTACTTACCCACTGCACCCTAGGCTCTCCTGTTATCATAGGCACTTATAATTACTTTTTATTTATTTTTAGAGAGAGAGAGAGAGAGCGTGAGTGAGGGGCAGAGTGAGATGGAGAGAGAGAATCTCAAGCAGACACTATGCTGTCAGTGCAGAGTCTGACCTGGGGATTTATTTCATGAACTGTGAGACCATGAACTGAGCCAAAATCAAGAGTTGGATCCTTAACCAACTGAGCCACCCAGGGGCCCCAGCACTTGTAATTACTTTTATAGAGCATAGTATTAACACGTCAGTTTCTTCTCCAGTTTTTGAGGGCATGGACATGTATTGATTCATTTAACAAATATTAAGCTCCTGCTATGTGCTGGGAAAATAAATGAAAATACATTTCCTGTGTCCTTAAAAATGTATGACATACTTACACAAAATAACAGTTCTGATACATACGCTTAGACACAATTTAACTGTTGTGGGAATAATTGTCTAGAGAAAGCAGGGGAGTCACCAACAGTGGCAGAGGGAAAACTTGAGCTGACATATGTGGGAGATGGGGGATTGTCCTGTTATAGAGAGCAACACACATAGAACCACAGAGGCTTGAAAATGCTTGATGTTTTCAGTGAACCATTAGTAGTCGTGTTATTTGATCAGACTAGAGAGGAAGTGAGGTTTAGATAATCATGGGCCTTATATTCCCTTATATTAATATTTTTTGATTTTATACTGTAGGGTCTTGTTTCTAAACCATTTTTCCACCTCCACAGGTGATTTTTCGTATGTGCTCAACATGTTAATATGTGCATAAGATACTTCCATACACAGCAATTATTTTTTTACAGGCTGTACGTCTCTCCTTGTATTATTTGCCAATGAAACATTTTAACAGGAAAATGACATGATTTCTGATTTAGAAAGATTTCACCAGATGGGGTAGGGCTTTTGGCAAAATATGAGAAAGGAGGCTATTGTAGTAAACCAGGCCAAATGCATAATGAATGTCTGACCTGGGACTCTAGGAATAAGAAAAGAGAACACACTCAGGAGCTATTTAGAAATAAAAATAAACTGGCAAGATAGTTAGGAGGTGGAAATCACTTCAGGACAGTGAATGTTACATAGTATGAGACAATTCTAGGATGATGTGTACAATTTGGCTTTTGAGGCTAGATGGATGGCAATTCCAATTAATGAGACAGAAAACCAGAAGGAGGAATAGGTTTTAGCAGGCAAACACGAGTTCATATTTGGGCACACTGAACTTGAGGTGCTCATGGGATTTCCAGATGGTGATGTCTCAAAACTTTATACAGATATAGCTCAGGAAAAAGCTAGGGATATAGACTGAGGGTCGTAAACCTTTAGGTGATAAGTTAAAACTAAAAACATAGACAAAATACTTGAGGGTGTCGTATCTTGCAAGAAATCCTTAGAAGCACCAACATTTAAGTAAAAGATAAAAAGAATAATGCAAAAGGAGACAGAGAGATGAATTCTGGAGCTGGCAAGAATAAACCTGAAGAGTGATATTCAAAAACTGAAGAGAGGGGAGAGTATTAAGGAGGGTGGGGATAAGCATCTTAAACATCACAGAAAAGTAAAGCCTAAAAACCATCTAATAGGAGCCAAAGTCTTTAGCAAGAACAATTTCATTCTCACTCATACTTGGTAGTTCCAGCACATGGCACAAAGACCTCCTTCACTACTTGCTGAATGAATAAACCAGTAGTTTTCAACCTTGGTTGTACATTAGAGTAATCTGGGGAGGTTTTTAAAAAATTTCTTTAATGTTTATTTTTGAGAAAGAGAGAGAGAGAGGGCACAAGCAGGGGAGGGGCAGAGGGAGAGACACAGAATCTGAAGCAGGCTCCAGGCACTGAGCTGTCAGCACAGAGCCCGAGTAGGGCTTGAACTCATGAACTGTAAGGTCATGACCAGACCTGAAGTCAGAAGGTTAACCAAGTGAGCCACCCAGATGCTCCTATCTGGTGGAGCTTTTAAGAATCAGGATGCTCATACCATACCCCAGATCAATTAGATGTGAATCTCTGGGCTTAGGATGCAGGTGTAAGTGGGTTTTTAAAGCTCTCCAGGTGATTTTAATGTGTAGTTATCTCAATAAACAAATCCATAAACTACAAAGCACCCGGTACAATTGTTCACAGGGGTTTCTGCTTTACTTATGAGCTCCTTTGGGACAGCATAGGAATTGGGTCTTGTTTGTAAACTCATGCAGGTGTGTATAGGTGGGACTCAAAACTCTTCCCTTAATGAACGAGTATTATGTAACTTTTCTAGAATCTTCCAACATAAAAGCCAAGGAAAGAAAAAGAACTCATAATTCAAAGAGAATACTTATTCATCAACATTAAAGAATACTTAAAAATTTTGTGTATTACGGATAATGAAATTTAATGTGAGTCTGAGCACCCTGCCCTTGACAATTCATGTGACCTCCATTCAGAACCAACAATTCTAGTCAGACCGTGACTGAGACGAAAAACATCAGGGAAAAACCTGAGACAAAGAGAAAACATAAGGCAGTATATTAAGAGACTTGCTCACCTGGGTGGTTATGAGTATTAAACGCACAAAGTATTGTTATAGCACCTTTTTGAAATACTGTTAGAATCGAGAGAATCATGTAGCTCTGGAATTAGGAAAAACTGGTTCCCTGTGTACAGAGAAAGTTATATTCGTCTTTTTATGTAGAAATGCATAACCTTCTTGCACAAGTGTGGTTGGCCTATTATCAGTATTCATCTTGGGAGAAATCTAAATGAATAATGCAGATATATTAGCAGAGAAGATAACGGGAATTAACTTAATCTGACAACTTCAATACTGATAGTTAAGATTTGGAAAATCCATCAGTTTGCAACAGGAAAAAGTTTGGTATCACTCATAGCATGTGGCTGAAACGAAGAGGAAGAGGAAGAAAAAGCTTAAGTTCACGGGAGGGCAGAAACCGGAGTCTGTCTTTTCTTGGCTCAGTCTTCCTTCTTCACCGACCTTTGGCTCTTCCTAACTCCTCACTACTCATTTCAGGCAAGTTTCCTTCCTAAGCTTTCCCTCCAGCCTTTACCCCAGGACAGCGCGCCAAGCCGTGTGACACATAAGGCTAGGGAGTTACTAACTCCCCCAGCTGTGCTTGTGGAGTGCAAGAGAAACTCCCAGAAACCTCCGCTCTTCTGTCCAGCCTCCACCGAGAGGCCCCGGTTGTTAGGTTAAATACTTGCATACGCTACAGCAAGGTTCCGGAGCCCACCTTTTCTTCAACCGGGGGAACGATGCCAGCCCCAGGAGTGCGACGAGAGAAGGCGCGCACCGCCAACCCCGCGGCCTCGGCTTCCCTCGCGCGCCGGGCCTTGGGTGCCCGCCAGCTCCGGAACCCACGCTGCTCCCAGCCGGTGTTCGTCCAGCTGCGGCCGCTTAGCTGATTCTCCAAGCCAGCCAAGAGCCGCGGGCCGGGCGGAGCGGGCGGCGCAGACGTTGTGCGTCATCACCTGGGAGGGGCGGGCCGGCAGCTGACGCCATCACCCCGGCACCTGCCAACATGGAAGGTGGTGACGGCGGCGTCGCTGTGGCTGGCCAAGGGGTTCTGAGCTCTGGGGCGGCGGCAGCGACAGTCCGGGAGCTTTTGCAGGACGGTAAGGAGTCTGGGTCTCGCTGGGTGGTGGGGCTAGGGGACTGTCCTGCTCCGCATCTGGGCCCGGGTGGTGGACTCAACCCGTCGCTTTGCAGAAAGTTTTCCGGTCTCGACGTGACCACTCCCCCCCGCCCGGCCCCCTGGCGTCTGGGTGGTATAGCCTCGCAAACCTGTGTTTCCACAGACTTGCTGTCCCCTTCCCTTCCGGGTGTCCAAGGGACTCCTGGTTTCTGGTTGCTTCTCATTTCAACTCTACCCTTCATGAGCCCGAGGTTTCCCTGAAGTCCTGGGACCCTGCCGTACTCCGGTGACCCAGGTTGATAGCTACTGGCTGCTGCCGCAATTCTTGATGAAAGGAGGAAGCGTTGGATCCCAGGAAAAGTGAAAGACCTAGAACAGATAGAGGACAGCTTTTAATGTCAGAGGGCCTCCTTTTTAAGTAGTGTCGGAAGCATCCTTTAACAAATTCTTGGATGACACAGGTGGCTCACTTGCAGGCTTGTTTGTTTTTTACAAGGCATTTGTCCATAACCATACACGGGGGAGAGTTCAGAGCATTAGTTCAGGCTGGGATTAACCATATGTATTGAATATAGAAATTCATTGATAGTTTTGGACAGGAGAAGACCCCGGGAAATAAATATAGTGCGTTTGAGAGGCACATTAAATTGTTTTAATTCAGTTAACACGCCGCAAGTTTCTTACTCTTTAGAATAAAATTCAAATGTCTAAGACCCTTCCTCATCTGTTCTTAATTTTCTTCCCTAATGGCCTTCACGTTCTACCCTGTATTAAAATAATTTGTATACTTATCCTCTTCTACAGCATTGTAGAACCACTTTTTATATTCCACCGTGTTAGAAACAGTACCTTTCATACAGTAGGTGCAAAATAAGTATTTTTAATTGAACATCACAATAAGCCAAAGTAGGTTATAAACGAATGAACAGCCTAAATTATTGTTTTTCTCTGCGTGTTGTATATTTTATTATTGTCCTTAATTACTTCTGAAAATTTATATACTTTTGTCAAAACTTACTAAGGAGGTGGTTTTCTGAATTAGGATGTGTTAGATTCTCTAGGTTAGGATCTCTGTCCAATATATCATTGTATCTTAAATTCCGTTCAACCACGTTTTGAACTTCTAACATACGTGCAATTCCCCCCCTCAAGCAGCTTACCATTTTAGTAGGGGAAATAGTCTTGTAAAGCTATAAAGTTAAGCATTATAATGTAGTGTTTTTAGGGTAGCAGAATTGTGTATAAAGTCAAACAATGCAGAAGAGGAGGATAACTGGGAGTGGTTAGGGGAGTGTCAGGAAAGGCTTTCTAGATGGAATTGGTTTTGAAGTATAAATAGAACTTCGCCAGGTGAAGAAGTGGAAGAAACAACACATATCAGGCATAGGTATATATTTCAGTAGGATGCATTCTGGAATTGTAATCAGTTTTTAAAGGGTAAATAGTCCTTAATTTTGCCTTCTGTATTGTCCTATTTAGTTATTTTTTCCATCTTCCACAGTGATTATTTAAATCTTAGCCTTTCAAACCTCTTCTTTCAAGTTCAACAGATGTCTTTAAACTTCCCTGAACGAAAGATCATCCATCAGATGTGAGCTTCCTCCATTTCTTGCCATTAAACCTAACCTTGTAACTGTCCTTTCTTTTCCCCTTGTATTTCCAGTTACAGTACAAGTGGAATTTCTGCTTCTGAGGACAGTCCTCCTTCCTGTGCTCTGGATTTTTTTTCCTGTCTCTTCAAAGACCCAGTCACCCTCATTCTATGCCATTGAAATCTCTTTGCCAAGGTCTCTGATTACCTCCTTGTGAATATAGCAAATGGACACTTTGGTCCTATCTTACTTAAACTTTTAAAAAGGGTTTGACTCTTTTCTTTAAATACTTGTCATGTGACTTGTGAGTTCTATGCTTTAAAAAAAATTCCTAATTCTTTAAGGGTTCTTTTTTCCAGGTTCATTTAGTTGCTTGTCTTCTTCAATGTGCTCCTAATTCAGTGGTTCACTCCATCCATTCTCTTCAACATTACTAAAACATTAAACATTTTCTGTCCATAACAGTGCTTGATTATGTAAAGAATCTGCCAGTGGTAGAGGATAAGATTGATAGGATTGGTGAGCAGATGCATAGTTTGAATAATTTCTGGGGTGTTTCTGATGTGCCTCCTGTAGGAATGAGATAGCTATAAAAGAGAAGCATTATATGACTTTTCTCCTGAAGGACAAGTCCAGTGGCCAGTACTCAGCTTTTGCTGTATTTTATGTTTTTAAGGTCTTTGACACTACTTTCCACTCTCTCTAAACCATCCTTTGCCATTCTTCCTTGTTTTTCTTTCTCTTTGAATGCTCCTTAGTCCCTTTGATTGCTTTCATTTTCTCCATCTACTTCCAAATTTTTGGTGTTTTCCTGGCTTCTAACTCAGTCTTCTCCATTTCCCTTTTTTTGTGCATTCTAAAATTTATTCTAAACCATCTGGGTTTTTTTTTTTTCATGGTTTCAGAATTAATATGGATGCATACAAATACACATGATTCTTATTTCTCAGCTATAGAATTATTGTCTACTGGACATTTCTATCTTGATGGTGAACAGGCATGACTAGTTTTACATACAAAAAGTTAAATATGAACAAATAGTTCAGGTGCTATATGTGAAAAAGTGAAAGTACTTTTTTTTTTTAACCCCTTTAATCTTCACATTAATTGTATGTGGTTAGATTTGTGCTTGTTTCCCATATAGATTGTGAGTTCCTTGAAGGCAGTATTATGTTCATTTTTGTCTTTACACAAAGATGGCTAGTGGTCCAGCTTAATGCACAGCTGAATTCCGTATGTCAGTTACTTGGCTGAGAATCTTGGGAATCATCCTTTTACTTCTTGCTCTACCTAATCACCCGTCTTCAGCTTGTCACTAAGTCTCACACATTATAGTGTCTGAATATTTGTCAAATTAGTTACTTTATTGACGTTTTTATTGCCATTGTCTTAGGCCTTCATCATGTCTCTTGGGCTGTTAACACAGCATCTTACTGGCCTCTGTAACTCTAATAGAGCATGTGTTACTCATGTAATACACGAGTGAGCTGGTAAACCAGCTTTCTGGTAAAAGAGGGGAAGCCCTGGTTTTGTAGTGTATGCCAATTTCCATGGTATAAATACTCTCACCATGGTCAGTTTTCAGATACCTGTGATGTCTGCTGGCTCACACAATTCCTGAAAATTTAATAATTGGCTCTTAAAGGGGCTGGTCTGAGCCAGCTCCAGTACACTGCTGTGTGACTAATCCCTTTCAATCACCCTCCATACTGCTGCTGGAAACTAAAACAGAGCTGACAGTGCTCTTTCTTATCTTTTACCTCAATGGGATATGGTCTGAACATTTTAGAGATGTTACCAGTCTTTTTTAACTGCCCCCAACCTTCCTTTGGAACCTTGACTCTCTCATTCTTTCCCACCATGTGCTCGAGACACACTGAAGTCAGCATTCCCCTTATTTCTCAAAATAACGCTGTGGCATTTGTTGACTCTAAACCGTCACTCTTTATCGGAGTAGCTTTCTCCACTTTGCTGCCTAGCAGGATCCTTAATTCCGAAAACTACTTGGCAAACTGGAAGGAAATGGGGTTCCCAGAATTAAGGCAAAAGTAGCAGCTTTTCTCTGAGAGTAGTCAAGAAAGAGTCTTTGCATTTTGCAGAATAATACTTCCAACTGAAATATAAAGTCATTCCTTCTACCAGAATCCAACCACGTATCATGCATTGTTCAGACTCTAAGGATGTGGTAGTAAACAAAACAAAGCCCTTGCCCTCATGGAGCATACGTTAGAGTGGAAATAGACAATTGAAGCTTTCTTGTAAGGACTCTGTTCTTTTGGCTAATTTTATAATCTCTGTCAGGGTAGTCTTATATCCACTATATGAGTGGAAGACAGCAGTTTTATATCTACACTGAGCTTACTTCTACATAATTATTTTTAACTCCTAATTATTTCCAGTTTTGAGTTTCACTACAGAAAGATATCTTCTTAACATCTAGTATCACTTCTTTTTCCTGTTGATGAAGCATTTGTTTTGAATATAGTCTCTTTTTCCATTTACTTATTTTGCTCATAAATCCTTAATTTCAGTGATACCTGTAAGTTTGTATTTGCCAATTTCTATTAAAATTCCAGATCCACTGTATTATGATAATATTTGTGCATAGATTTAGAGATATCGGAGGCCATAAATATCAAATGTGGTAAATTTTCCTGTTGTCGTTGTTGGTGACCTTGTTTTCTTGCATTAAAGGCTGTAGTTTGTAGTTAATTTTTAATCTTCTACTTCATATTTTCCTTCCAACTCCCTGATAAAAGTTAACTTTTAGCAGTGTAATGTCGTGGTTCAGAGTGTGGGCTGTGCAACTAGACTGCCCGGATACAAATCTCAGACAAGTTGGACAAGTTGCATGCCCCTTCTTTACCTGTCTCTTCGTCTGTGAAATGAGGGAAATGATGGTTCCAACAGGGTTGTGTGAGGATTGAATGAGTTAACATGTTTAAAGTGCTGAGGTCATTGTATGGCACAGTATGCTCTCCACCAGTATTTCCACTCTCTTCTGTTGTTGCTTCCCCCTCCTCATTTACAACAGAAGTGTTTACACCAGTTCTTGGTGTATGTTATCTGTGGGTGTAATTGTTCTGTTGTCTAATATCCGTGCTTTAGTGCGGTATAATTAATAAAGACTTTTCCTTATTTTTTCCCCTAGAGTGTTACAGTGATTTTTTAAATGAAGACTTTGATGTGAAGACTTATACTTCCCAGTCTATTCATCAAGCTGTAATTGCTGAACAACTAGCAAAACTTGCCCAAGGAATTAGTCAGTTGGATAAAGAACTACACTTACAGGTATTTCCAATCTTCTGGATCATTCAGCCAAAAGTGATAATTTATCATTTTGTAATCTTTTTATTATTTAATCTAACTGCATATTTAAATGAACAGATGTATGACGTAACCAGTGTGGCTTCTTTTTTGAAGCATGTGTTTGAAAAGTTTTCTGTAAACTACTTTTTGTTAGTTGAAAAACCAACATATCCCCCTCTCCAAAAGCTTTTGTTCCTACTTTGTTTTCACCACCTTAACTGATGTGCAATGAATATAGGTGGGCAAAAATAGGAAGCATTTGATAAAAATAATAGAAAATGGAATTATGGGAGTAGAACAGTGTGAGTAGGAAAAATTGGGTGTTCACATAGACAGTTCCCACTTTATGAACACAAAGTGTACCATTATGCTGAAATTACAGAAAGGTGATAAACTTCTGGTAGATAAAACACAAAATGGGGAATTAGGAGATAGGTTCTAATCTCAGGAGATAGGTTCCCTTTTAGATCACTTAATGTCTTTGAGTTTTGCTTTAAAAAAAAATTTTTTTTTTAATGTTTATTTTTGAGAGAGAGACACAGAGCGTGAGTTGGGGAGGGGCGCAGAGAGAGAGAGAGAGAGAGAGAGAGAGAGAGAGAGAGAGAGAGGGAGAGAGAGACGCAGAATCTGAAGCAGGCTCCAGGCTCTGAGCTCTCAGCACAGGGCTCTAACCCATGAGAGATCATGACCTGAGCTGGAGTCAGATGCTCAGCCAACTGAGCTGCCAAGGTGCCCCGTGAGTTTTTCTTTTAAAAAGAAAATCTATTAAATGGGTTGGAATGAATAAGGAGGAAGAGATTCTAGTAGATCTTGAAGGTTCCTTTCTCTTTTACAATTCTGTAATTTTTATAGGGGGTTTATGGTATACTGCCTAGTTGTTGGTTTTTGTTTGTTGAGTAGGCACTTAATAAATATTTAAATGAATGAACAAGTACGTGAATAAATGGACTGTTTACCAGGAAACTTAGATCTCGTGTAGCATGAAACATGTTCACTTAAATTTTTTGTGTTGTACTTTATCAATTAAGAGTAGTTAGGACT
This sequence comes from Panthera uncia, assembly GCF_023721935.1. NCBI lineage: Eukaryota > Metazoa > Chordata > Mammalia > Carnivora > Felidae > Panthera > Panthera uncia. The sequence goes on from NC_064816.1 coordinate 73,812,268, forward strand.
ACTCAGGACTGAGATGACTTTTAAGGTCATTTTAACTTTGATTATATAATTGGAGTTCAAAATTTATTGACAAATATTTATAAAACACTTTTTTAAAACATTTATTCATTTTTGAAAGGCAGAGAGAGACAGAGTGCAAATGGGGGAGGGGCAGAGAGAGAGAGAGAGAGAGAGAGGGAGACACAGAAACAGAAGCAGGCTCCAGGCTCTGAGCTATCAGCACAGAGCCTGACTCGGGGCTCGAACTCACAGACTGCGAGATCATGACCTGAGCCGAAGTCGGCCACTTAACCAACTGAGCCACCCAGGCGCCCCTATAAAACACTTTAAATTGTCAGGATTTGCATTAGGCTGTGGAGACAGAAAAGTGAACATATTTCTCAGCTCTCCAAAGACTCACAGACCAGTAGCAGATACAGACAGAAACAGTAACAGGCAAATGATGCCTGTTTTGTTTCGAGTAGTACAAAGCTTTCATAAAAGCAGGGGAGAATGCACTTAACTCCGCCTAGAGTTCTCAGGGATGGCTTTTTGTAAGAGTGCCTGAAATTCTTCTTTTTTGTGGTTGGTACTTTTTTTCCCAAATTTTTATTTAAATTCCAGTTAGTTAACATACAGCGTAATATTAGTTTCAGGTGTAGAATTTAGTGATTCATCAGTTACAACACCCAGTGCTCATCACAGGTACACTCATTAATACCCATCACCTGTTTAGCCCATCCCCCCACCCTCTTCCCTTCCAGGAAGTCTCAGTTTTTTCTCTCTAGTTAAGAGTCTGTTTCCTGGTTTGCCTCTCTTCCCCCTCTACCCCCATGTTCATCTATTTTGTTCCTTAAATTCCACATATGAGTGACATCATATGGTATTTGTCTTTCTCTGACTGACTTGGTTCGCTTGGCATAATACTGTCTGGCTGCATCCACATAGTTGCAAATGGCAAGATTTCATTCTTCTTGTGGCTGAGTAATATGGTTGGTATTTTCTTTGTTCCTTGCATGTAGTACCTTCTCTGCAGGAATCAACAAAAAACTAAAAATGTATTTAACATCTCTTAGAGGGGGCAGGTTACACTGATAGTAGTTTGGGATATGAAGTAGAATACTAGTATGACATCTGAACCTGCTGTAATTGTTTTTCTGCAGAAGCAAAATTGGGATAATTCTAACTAAACCCATAAAAAAATTTAAAATACCACTGAGATGATTAACAGTAGATGTGGTGAAGTACGTACTCGTTGGGGCTTAGGATAGGACACAGAAACCACTCTAGTTATGTAAAGCAGGAAAATGTTTAATACGGAGAATTAGACGATTATGAAATCAGCCGGTGGACTGAGTTGAAGGATCTACCTTCATAGATGCAATGCAAAGGCCTGGCACTCCCATGCCAGTGCTAAAATTCCACCTGTAGGTATCTGGTGATGAAATTTTGGAATGATTGATGTGGCTATTCCAAATGTCTCTAAATTCTCAGGTCTCAGGACCTTGCTTATTACTAGCTGAAACAGTAACAGGAAAGTAGCTTTCCTTTCTTTTCTGTCTCTCAGCTCTCTTGGAAATTCATCCAGCTGGCGGCAGAGGAGTTTCTGAAAGTATAGTATTTTTCACACAGGAAAAAGAAGAGTGGAGAATTAAAATTAGTCTTGTTAGGATGGACGACACATTGATGGCCCTATCAGTGGACTGGGGGAAAATTCAGACATATTCTGGCAATCTTAAGAGATGTAGGAGACCGAAAGTAATTTCAGAAGCATGTGATAGAAAGGGACATGATAGAAAACAGTGATAACTGAAGCAGGACAAAATGGAGGACAATATAGGGGTTCCAGTGAATGAATTTTTGCTGACTAGGAGCTTCAGTTTACAGCCTTCTTATGGATCTTCTTATTCATTGGAATTGAAAAGGTACAAAATGGTAAGGATTCTTGCATTATTCTAGAGATGAAGGATTTCTTAATGTTTCTAGGAATCTCTTGCATGTGGCTTTTAACTCTTAACCTTTTTGGTTTTTTCATGTGATGGTTCACACTGCCTTAAATTTCATAAAAATATCAGTCATGTGCAAGGAAGAGGGTTTTCTGTGACCTTCGGAAACTGAAAGCAGAGAAATGTTCAGGGATAGGTGGGTAGTGACTCCACGTTATCTTTTCCGATTAGAATGTGGTCTTGGGGCACCTGGGTGGCTCAGTCGGTTAAGCAACCGACTTTAGCTCAGGTCATGATCTTGCGGTCTGTGAGTTCAAGCCCTGTGTCAGGCTCTGTGCTGACAGCTCAGATTCAGATTCTGTGTCTCCCTCTCTCTCTCTGCCCCTCCCTGGCTTGCACTATGTCTTTCTCTGTCTCTTGAAAAGTGAATAAACATTAAAAAAAAATTTTTTTTAAATTAAAAAAAGAATGTGGTCTTGATGATGCTGAATTAAGTTCAAGAATTAAGAGAACCTTAAAAAAAAAACAACCGTAACTAAGAGAACCTAATGTTTGAAAACATTCTTTACAGGGAAAGCATATAATAGCATGGCAAGAATAGGTTTTGTTTTGTTTTGTTTTTCAATTTTGGCACAGCTCTATTTGTACTTCCCATTAGGAAAGAAAAGGACTGGTGAAAAGGTTGTGTCTTTTTGGCTTTGTATCAAACTATAAGCATGTTTGTGTGTCTGCTAATAACTCCTTTCAAACACTCCTTTTAATCTGTATTTTATTCTTTTGGGTTAGTGTTTGGGCCTTCCTATATGAAGGGAGACCTTTAATTCTACATTGTGGTTACAAAGAAAAATACCTAATACTTAGAGCAAATTCTTGATTTTCAGGTTGTTGCAAGACATGAAGATTTATTAGCACAAGCAACTGGGATTGAGTCTTTGGAAGGTATGTTTCCATTAAGTACTATAAATTAGATTGAGCTAGACCAGGGGTTAGCAAACTTTTATTGTTAAGGGTCAGATAGTAAATGTTTGAGACTTTGCAGGCCATACCCCCTCTGTTGCAACTACTGAACTCTGCTCTTCTGGAGTGAGAGCAGCCAGATAATATGAAAATGAATGTGGCGTGTTCCAACAAAACTTTAATAAAACTTTGCTGACCTCGGAGTTAAACTGAGTTCAAAACCTTGCTTTGGCACTTAATAAATGTGTGACCATGGACAAGTTATTTCACCTTTGTGTGCTTCACTTTTATCCGTAAAGGAGGAGTATTAATATGTACCTACATGGTGTTATTTTGAGGATGAAGTGAGTTAGAAAAATGCTTAGAACAATTCCTGGCACATATTTAGTGCCTCTAATAAAATTCACAGTTAGAAAATTGTTAATTAACAAAAACATCAATACCACCAGAGTAAGTAATAGTAGAAGTAGGCTTGAATGCTTTCCTTATATTTGGCTTTCTTTGAAACTCTTTTCAGTGCAAGCATAATAGAATAATAATAACAGGGAATTTTTATTTTTATAAGTCTTACTATTTTTGATTGGCCAAGTCTTTTGTGAATTTTCCTCCTCTCTTGATTGAATTAAACTACATCTTATAAATATGGAATTTTCCTTAAATTTGTTTATTTAAGTAATCTCCACATTTAGCATAAAACTCAAACGATCCCAAGATCAAGAGTCCCAGGTGCACAAAGTATGGAATGTTAATAATCACGTTTTACATTGTCACTCGTGATTAGTATTATTAATCATTGCACATCAAAAGAAAACTAGGTGATTTTCCCTATGTTGATTGAACTCTTGAGGAGGAAGGATGTGTTTTTTTGTGATACAATATTTAATGCTTCCCCCAGTGCTGCTTATGAACTCAGAGGTATTCACTTACTGTCAGTAGGTACATTGTTTCCCAGACGTCATGATGAAGAACTTAGTATTTGGGGGAATAATAGTTTGTTGCTTGAATATTTAAGATAGATATCAGACTATGTTCTTGGGAAAGCTAAGAAGCTCTAAGTACTGACCACTTACTATTAGAAATTATTTTTAATCTCATTTTAGGTGTTTCTGGAAGCAAATAAATAATATCCTGTATTAATGGTGATTTTTAAAAAATAAGTGGTAAATGATTTTTTTCATTTGTAAAACCCGTAAGAATGGCATGGTAGTACACTGATTGTGAGTCTATATAGGTGTAGATGAATCCTGTCAGCAGAAGTATTTCTTTTTCTTATATTCTTATACGCATTTTGGTCCATAATGTGCTTGTTTTCCCCAAAAAGCTTTTCAGTGATTATAGCATTTAAAATATACTGTTAGACTGAGTTAGAATGACTGTCCATTAGATGAGTGTTTGAAGTACAAAGGCAGCCTTCTCGGAGTTCCTGTGATGATCTAAGAATCTTCTCCAGATTATTTGAACATAAAACGTCAAAGTCTGAATTAGTATTCATTTTGGCATGATGTGTATTTCTAAACACCTATTAGAATGTTGAGATGCTGAAAAGTGTGATATGTTTTGGAAAACAAGTGTTATACCAACTTCTACTTCATCTAATTTTTCCCCCAAATATTGAAGATTTTTGCCACCTAAGTAGTTTGGAATTACATTTATTGAACCTATTTTATTAAAAGTCCCCTCTTATTCATTTTTCATTCATTTAATCATTTATTTTTTTATTAAACTTTTTTTTTTTTTTTTTTTTTTTTTAGCATTTATTCATTTTTTTGAGAGACCAAGACAAAGCATGAGCAGGGGAGGGGCAGAGAGAGAGGGAGACATAGAACCTGAAGCAGGCACTAGGCTCTGAGCTTGACAGCTCAGAACCTGATGCGGGGCTTGAACTCACAAACCATGAGATCATGACCTGAGCTGAAGTCGGCTGCTTAACCAGCTGAGCCACTCAGGTGCCCCTCATTTATTCATTGAAATATTAGTTGAGAATTTGCTAGGTTCCAGACAGCTCTGACAGAGTCTTTGTTCTTATGGAATTTAGAAGTATATTTAATTAACCCTATTTTATTAAAAAGAGATACCCTCATTCCCTCATTCATTTGTCCACTCAAACAGTAATTTAGAACTTGTTTAGGTACCAGGCACCTGTGAACAACAGACAAAGTCACTGTTCTTATGGGACTTATGTTCTAATGTGGAGAAGCAGACAAAGAAAATAGACAAATTCAGATAATTGTAAGTCCTACAAAGAAAATAAATGGATGACGGTATGGAGGAAGGGGAGTCCCTTATTAGGATGGTCAGGGGGCGCCTGGGTGGCTTGGTCGGTTAAGCGTCCGACTTCGGCTCAGGTCATGATCTCACGGTCCATGGGTTCGAGCCCCGCGTCAGGCTCTGTGCTGACAGCTCAGAGCCTGGAGCCTGTTTCAGATTCTGTGTCTCCCTCTCTCTCTGCCCCTCCCCTGTTCATGCTCTGTCTCTCTCTGTCTCAAAAATAAATAAACGTTAAAAAAAAAAAAAAAGGATGGTCAGGGAAGGCCCTTTTGAGAGTATGATGTTTGAACTGAGCCTTGAATGATAGAAACAACCACCACATACAAATCTGGGGAGAAGAGTGTTGAAAGTTGAGAGAGGAATAAATGGGGAGGTAAGAATGAGCTTGGGATGTACGAGGGGCAGAGAGAAGGCCCATATGAGTGGAGTTTAATGAGTGGGGAAGAGAATCGTACGTGAGGTTCTTAGAAAGGAATTTTGATTTTCGTTTTAAGTGCAGTAGTAAACCATTGGAGGGTTTTTATTAGGGACATGATGTAATGAGATTAATGCTATAAAAGTTTTCTCTGGTGGTTCTATAGGAAAGTAACAGTAAAATCAGGGGTACCAATTTAGAAGATGCTAGAAGAGTAGAGTTGATGGCGCATTGGATTAGAGTGGTAGATGGAAAGACAGGGAAGTGGGTGGGATAAAATGGGGGCAGAGCTGATAGAATTTATTGATGGGAGATGAAAGGGCTGAGGGAAAGAAGTCACCAAGTTTGATTCCTTATTTTTTAGTCTGAAAAATTGGATGGATGATGGTACGGGTAACTGAGCTGGGTTAGAATGGAGAAGATTGTGACTTTGATAGGGTGGGGAGGGCAGAAGTTATCTTGGACGTCTTAAATTTGACATAAGAAAGTTGAGGGGCCAGGTGTGTGTGTGTGTGTGTGTGTGTGTGTGTGTGTGTGTGTGTATACACATAACTGTGTATATGTGTGTGTATATTTGCATATATATATTTGTGTATGTGTGTATGTATATGCATGTATACATCTGTATACATATATATGTGTGCACACACATGCAGATAGAAAATCTCTGTAGACATTTGTACATATGTATGGATATGTGTGTATAAAATCGGTATTTTATTGAATAGATAGTATTTAAAACATTGGGGTTGGGTGAATTCCCTAAGAGATATGTAGATAGAGAAGAGAAAATGAGGATTAAATCTTGGAGTAGAACTCAAACAGAGGAGGAGTAGGAGCAGCTAATGTAATAAGAAGAAACCTAGGGAGTGTGATGACTTGGAAGCCTAGAGAAAAGAAATGTTTTAGGGAGGGAGTGGTTTAACTGTGTTGTGAATTTCTGGGGCGCCTGGGTGGCTCAGTCGGTTAAGCATCCGACTTTGGCTCAGGTCATGATCTCACTGCTTGTGAGTTCGAGCCCCGCGTTGGGCTCTGTGCTTACAGCTCAGAGCCTGGAACCTGCTTCGGATTCTGTGTCCCGCTCTCTCTCTGCCCCTCCCTTGCTCATGCTCTGTCTCTCTCTACAATAAATAAAACATTAAAAAAAAAACTGTTGTGAATTTCTGAGAATTGGGACAAGATAAAGACAGAACTGACAATAGAATTTGGCATGTTGGAGATTTCTGGTGACCTTGATAAGATGTGTTTTGGTCGAGTATTATGAAAGTCTGTTGGAGAGTGGGTGGTGGAGAGAATAAGGAAGTGTTGATAACAAGGGCAGCTTATTCCTGGAGGTTTAAGATCAGTAAGACAGAAAACCAACGGAAAAATGAGAATCCTCGGGTCCAGATGGGATTCTGTTGGACCGAACCATATTAAAGCATATTTGTATGCTGGTAATGCTTATTCTAGTATTACTTCATCTAATACATGACAGCATTCTGTACCTAGGTTTATTTAGAATATTATGTTTTAAAACTAAACGTAGAAACTGAGTTTTAAAGAATGGAGTTCAACATAATTAAAACTGTAATATTGAAAAGCTTATTTTTAGGTCCATAAAGTAGTAAAATTTAAGATCCTTCTTCATGAAAATATTTCTACAGTTTTGTTAAAAAGTTCTTTATTACTTTGTGTATATTGAGAGTTAAAGGCAATGCTGTCCTTGCTGTCCATGTGTATTATTTATCTAGTTTATTATTAATTTAACAAATATTGCCATCGGAAGTAGTCTGCATTAGGCTCAGGTCATGCAGTACTGAATGAAAAGTATACTTTCCCTAATGCCCAGGAATTTATCGTTAGTAAAACATTAAACAGATATACAGCCGGATATATAATTACCTAATGTGATTAGTGCCATGAAGGAAATGTATGCTGTAGAAGAAAATAACGAGAGAATCTAAGTTAGATGGGGGATCTTTTAGTACTTGTGCCTGTTAGGGCGAGGTTTGACAAACAGTAGGTGTTTATCCAGTAGGAACTTGAGGGTGGGGTTGGATGTTGGAGAGAAAGTACACCATTTCCAGATAGTACAGGGCTTTGTAAACCAAGCTGTGGACTTCAGTTTTGACATGGGAGAAAAGGGGAGACCAAGGAAAAGTTTTAACAGGGAATATTGTATACAATTTGCACCTTTAAAGATCACTTAGTCTTCTTCTTTTGTAGTTATAGATAAAATGCACATTAACACGAAACTTCACCATTTTAAAGTATGTAATTTAGCAGCATTAATTACATTTACGATGTTGTGCAGCCATTACTGTGTAGTTTCAGAACTTTTTCATCACCCCAAGTGGAAAACCCTGTGCTCCTTAAACAGTCACTCTGCATTCCTTGTCACACTTATTTAGTGGAACAAGGATTCGAAGGGGGGGAATAGAGGCTTTAACAATAGTACAGGTAAAAGATACTGATTGGTTATGATGGTGGCAGGAAAAATTGAAATTTTTCTGTATGTATGAATTTTTTTCTTTTAATATAATTCTTTTGCCCTATTGGAGCCCTTGGAACTTTGTAAAGTAATGGAAATTATTGTGTTTTCCTAGGCGTTCTTCAGATGATGCAGACAAGAATTGGTGCTTTACAGGGAGCTGTTGATAGGTACTGTTGCTCATTTTGTAAACAAGTGGAAGGGAAAGAAGTTTAACCATTGATATTTGAAGATGATTTTATTGTTACTCCTCTCTTTATTTTTCCTTTAGGATGAAAGCAAAAATTGTGGAGCCGTACAATAAAATAGTAGCCCGCACTGCACAACTTGCAAGACTTCAGGTGGGTTGTCACTTTTCAGTTTTTAATACTCTGTATTATTGATTTTGTTTATATAAGTGAACACATTTCAAGAGAACGAATTCTGAGGAAATAGGGGAATATGAGAGAAAAGGGGAGAAATACTAAAGAGCTTTAAAATAAGATAGGCAATTTAAAAAATAAAAACCTATTCAAGTGAATTATTTTCATTCTTAATACTACAGTGTATAATCATTTACTAATTTATTAATATTTTATTTTTATTCACAACTATTTTTTCAGTAGAGAGCAGAAAGAAACCCAGCATTTATGCCAAATGTAAGGAACCCATACCTATAAGTTGTTCTAATAGGAGTGCTTATGTATTATAGGAGAAATTCAGTTTTGGACCAGAATTTTGTTATTTTTATGGCCATTATTTTTCCAGATATTTTTTCTTTTTTTTTTTAATGTTTTTTTTTTTTTTTAACACTTATTTATTTTTGAGACAGGGAGAGACAGAGCATGAACAGGGGAGGGTCAGAGAGAGGGAGACACAGAATCTGAAACAGGCTCCAGGCTCTGAGCTGTCAGCACAGAGCCTGACGCGGGGCTCGAACTCACGGACCGAGAGATCATGACCTGAGCCGAAGTCGGCCGCTTAATTGACTGAGCCACCCAGGCGCCCCCCCAGATATTTTTTCTATTCCTCCCCTTTCCTTCTGGGATTACAGTTACAAATCTATTAGGTATCTTTGGGATGTCTCACAGACAACTGGATTCTCTGTTCATTTTTTTCCACTCATGTTTACCCCATGTGTTTTGTTTTGGATAATTTCCATTGCTTTGTCTTCACGTTCACTGATTGTTTCTTCTGTACTGTTTGATCGACCCCTAATCTCATTCAGTGTATTTTTCATTTCAGACATTTTTGTTTTAATCTCAAGAAGTTTGATTTGGATCTTTTCTATACTTTCCATTAATCTGCTTAACCTTTTGGACATATGGAATACTGTTAAAATAACTGTTTTAATGTCTGCTAATTTATAGAATGTGCCAGTCATACCACAGTGCAGTTTTAGAAGATTTCCACCACCACAGAAAGATCCCTCCTGTTTTCCATTGTCTTCTTTCATTTGGACTACCATAATGGAATATCATAGACTAGGTGGTTTATGAACTATAGAAATTTCTTTCTCACAGTTCTAGAGGCTGGACGTCTGAATCAGGGTACCAGGCTGCTCATGTCCTGGACAGGGCCCTCTTTTGGGCTGCAGATAGTCCTTTTCTTTTCTTTTTCAATTTTTTAGTTTTTTTTTTTTTTTTTTTAATTTTAATGTTTATTTATTATTGAGAGACAGAGAGCATGAGGATGGGAGGGGCAGAGAGAGGAGGAGACACAGAATCCCAAGCAGGCTCCAGGCTCCGAGCTGTCAGCACAGAGCCCGACACGGGGCTCGAACCCGCAAACCACAAGATCATGACCTGAGTTGAAGCCGGACGCTCAACCGACTGAGCCACCCAGGCGCCCCTCTTTTTCAATTTTTTAAATTGTCTTTAATTTTAATTTTAGAATAGTTAACATACAGTGTTCTATTAGTTTCAGGTGTACTGTTGAGTGATTCAACAATTAAATATGTTACTCATCATGATTACATAGTCATTTTCTATTGTATCCTCAAATGGCAGACAAGGCTAGAGAGATCTCTGGGGTCCCTTTTATGAGGACACTAATCCCATTCATGAGGGGTTCACTTTCATGACCTAATCACCTCTCAAAGGCCTCACTTGCTAATATTATCACACCGAGGGGTTAGGATTTCAACACATGAATTTTTTTTTTTTTTTTATCATTTTGTTTTTTTTCCCACCCATCATGTTAAGTGTACTCTTTAATCCCCATCACCTATTTCTCCCATCCCCCCACCCTCCTCCCCTCTGGTAGCCATCAGTTTGTTCTCTATAGTTAACAGTTATAGTTAGTTCTTGGTTTGCCTCTCTCTTTTTTTCCCTTTGCTTGTTTGTTTCTTATATTCCACATATGAGTGAAATCACATGGCATTTGTCTTTCTCTGACTTAGTTCTCTAAACATTATACTCTAGCTCCATCCATGTTGTTGTAAAAGACGAGATTTTAAGTCTATTGCAGCTGTCAGTACTTATTCCCACCCCTCAGTTCTAGGTGTTGCTAATCTATTTTATGTCTCTATTGATTTGCCTTTTCTGGTCATTTCATCTAAATGGAATTATACAAGATATAGTCTTTTGTGTCTGGCTTCATTCACTTTGCATAATGCCTTTGAGGTACGTCTGTGTCATAGAATGTCAGTAGTTCATTCTTTTTTTTTTTTTTTTAAATTTTTTTTAATGTTTATTTTTCAGAGAGAGAGAGTGTAAGCTGGGAGGGGCAGAGAGAGAGAGAGAGACACAATCTGAAGTAGGCTGTAGGCTCCAAGCTGTCAGCACAGAGCCCAATGCGGGGCTCAAACTCATGAACCGTGAGATCATGACCTGAGCCAAAGTCGGATGCCCCACCGACTGAGCCACCCAGGTGTCCCCATTCTTTTTTTTTTTTTCTTTAACGTTTTATTTATTTTTGAGACAGGGAGAGACAGAGCATGAACAGGGGAGGGTCAGAGAGAGGGAGACACAGAATCTGAAACAGGCTTCAGGCTCTGAGCTGTCAGCACAGAGCCTGACGTGGGGCTCGAACTCACGGACAACGAGATCATGACCTGAGCCGAAGTTGGCCACTTAACTGACTGAGCCACCCAGGCGCCCCTCCATTCTTTTTTTTTAATTGCCGAATTCTGTTCTATTTTATGGAGCTAGCACATTTTCTTTATCTACTCACCAGTTGATGGATATTTGGATTGTTTCTCATTACTGGCTTTTGAATAATGCTACTATGAACATTTGCTTACATGTATTTGTGTGGACCTGTGCTTTCATTTCTCTTAGGTAGGTTTCTAAAAACGGAATTGATGGGTTGTATGGTAAGTTTAATTTTTTAAAGAACTGCCATGTTGTTTTCCAAAGTGCCTATACTATTTTATATTCCCATCAGCAATATATGAGGGTTCCAGTGTCGACACATCCTTTTTTTAAATTATTTTTTTACTGTTTGTTTATTTTTGGAGAGTGAGAGCACGTGTGAGTGGGTGAGGAGCAGACAGACAAGGGGACAGAGGATCCGAAGTAGGCTCTGTGCTGACAGCAGAGAGTCCCATGCGGGGATCGAACTTAGGAACCATAAGATCATGACTTGAGTCCAAGTCAGGTGCTTAACTAACTGAGCCACCCAGGCATCCTCCAGTGTCTACACATCCTTACCAACACTTGTTATTTTCTCTTCTTTGATTATGGGCTTTCTAGTAGCCCACGAATACAGTGATATTTCATTATAATTTTAGTTTACATTTCTTAAATGATGATTTGGGTATCTTTTCATGTGCTTATTAGTCATTAGTATATCTTTAATTTATTCAGTCTATAATATCTTTTAGGCATTTTAAAATTGGATTGTTTATCTTGTTAAGTTACAGTTTTTTTTGTTGAATAGTTGATGCACAATGTTTCATTACTTTCAGGTGTACAACATAGTGATTCAACAACTCTATACATTATGCTGTGCTCACTACAAGGGCAGCTGCCATCTGTCACAATACAATGCTATTACAGTACCACTAACTATATTCTCTATGCTGTACCTTTCATCCCTGTGACTTAGTCCATTACAGGAAGCCTGTACCTCCCAGTCCCGTGTGCCCATTTTGCCCATACCCCCAGCCCTCTCTTCTCTGGCAACCATCAGTTTTTTCTCTGTATTTATGGGTCTTTTTCTGATTTTTCTGTTTCTTTGGTTTTTTAGATTCCACATATAATTGAAATCATATGATACTTGTCTTTCTCTGTTTGAATTATTTCACTTAACATACTACCCTCTAGGTCTATCCAACTTGTTACCAATGTCAGGATCTCATTCCTTTTTATGGCTACATAATATCTGTGTGTGTATGTATGCACACTACCTCTTCTTTATTCATCTATCGATGGACACTTGGCTATTGAAAATGATGCTCCAGTGAACATGGGGTGAATATATTTGAAGTAGTGTTTTGTTTTCTTTGGAAAAATACCCAGTTAGGAGCTTCTCTTTTATATATTATGATACCATATGTGATTTGCCAATATTTTTTTTCCCCAGTGTATGACTTATAAATATTTCTACCAGGCTATGACTTGACTTTTATTTTTAAGTGGTGTCTTTTGAAACAGAAAAATTATAAATTTTGATCAGGTCCAAATTATCAAATTTTCTTTTATGGATTGCTGGCACCATTTCTTGAAAACAGCTTTTCTTTCCCTGTTCAGTTTTTTTGTTGCCTTCATAATACTTAATTGACTTTGTATGTGTGGGATTATTTCTGGACTCTTTACTCTCCTTAGTTGATCTAGTTTTTTGCCTTTATATTAATTGTACACTATCTTGATCACTGAAGCTTTTTAGTAAGTCTTCTATCAGCCAAATGATCTTGAAAAAAGGATACCATTTTAGTATCTGCAATCCCATCTGAACTTTAGAATCAGCTCATCAATTTCTACTAAAAAGCTGTTCATGATTTTTTAAATTTTTAAGTTATTTTTAATGTTTATTTTTGAGAGACAGAGTGAGAGTGGAGGAGGGGCAGAGAGAGAGGGAGACACAGAGTTTGAAGCAGGCTCCAGGCTCTGGGCTGTCAGCACAGAGCCTGACATGGGGCTCGAACCTGCAGACTATGAGATCATGACCTGAGCCGAAGTCGAATGCTTAACCAACTGAGCCGCCCAGGCGCCCCTGTTTAGGATATTTTTAAATATATTTTTTTAAGTTTATTTATTTTTGAGAGAGAGAGAGAGAAAGAGCAGGGGAAGGGCAGAGAGAAAGGGAGACACAGAATCCCAAGCAAGCTCCATGCTGTCAGCGAGTCCCCAATGTGGGGCTCATCTCATGAACCATGAGATCATGACTTGAGCTGATGTCAAGACTCTGACACTTAACCAACTGAACCACCCAAGTGCCCCTAAAAAGATGGCTAGGATTTTGACTGGAAATGTATTATATCTGTAGGTCAGTTTGGGGAGAATTGATGTATTAACAATATTGCATCTTCCATGTCATGAATATGGTATATCTACATGTACGTAGGTCTTGTTTAATTTCAGCCTCACATTTTGGTTTCAGTTTTGTTAAACTTATCTTTAAATATTTGTTTTTGTGGGGAGCCTGGGTGGCTCAGTCGGTTAAGCATCTGGGTTTGGCTCAGGTCATGATGTCGCGTTTCCGTGAGTTCAAGCCCCACATCGGGCTGTCTGCTGTCGGTGTAGAGCCTGCTTCAGATCCTGTGTCTCCTCTCTCTGCCCTTCCCCTGCATTTTCTTTCTCGTTCTCAAAAATAGACAGACATAAAAAAAAAATAGGGGCACCTGGGTGGCTCAGTCAGTTAAGTTTTCGACTTTGGCTCAGGTCATGATCTCACAGTTTATAGGTTTGAGCCCTGTATTGGGTTCTGTGCTGGCAGGTCACAGCCTGGAGCCTGCTTTGGATTCTGTGTCTCCCTCTCTCTCTGCCTCTCCCCCACTCATGCTCTGTCTCTCCCTCTCTGTCTCTCTCAAAAACAAACATTAAAAAAATATTTGGTTTTGTTACTATACTAAATTATATTTTTTAAAAATTCTATTTTTCTGTTCATTGCCATTTTATATAGAACAGGTGTTTGAAAATTGCATAAAGAAGGTTTTTTTAAAAAAATATGTTCTTTTTATATTGTTAGTAGACATAGTATGACTTAATGGCAATATTGTTTGAAAGAACATAAATAAGATAATGATGGATTGATAACTGAGGAGCCCTGATCTTCCAGTAAGCCATGGGAACATCTCATGTGAGAGATACTGTGTTAGTTATGGCAGAGAATACAAAGAAGGGTGAGGAAGTACTTTTCAAAAAGTTTACATCATGGTTAAAGGAAATAAGATAACCCTACACAATGACCTAATAAAATACTAATTACATAAATGCCAAAATAAAGAAACAAGTATTTAGAGTACAAAGAAATTATATGCAGTTGGATTGCTTTATGATGTGTTTAATGCTTAAGAAATGGTATTTGAGATGGGCTTAGGAGCAGTAGGTTGTTGAGAGCTTTGAAGTAAATCTTTAAGAATGAATGGATTGATGAGAGTTTTAAAGGATAGGATTTGAGTAGGCTAAGATGAGAGTAAGGAATTATAGTCAGAAAGAAGAATATAACAAATGCATGGGAGGTGGAGGCATGCAGGGCATATCCAGAGAATGGCAATGAAAGTGTGCATTAAAAGGATTAACTCAAGCCATTTCCCCTTGTCCTTCTTACATATTACTTATATCTGTCAGCCTCCTTCACTAAAGACAGACCTGGCTCAGTTATCTTTTCAGTGAAAGCCTTTATATGATAGTTTCTAGCTTTAGTACCCATAGTAATCCACCCATCCATCCATCATTCTGTCCTCACTCTTCTTTGACTTTCTTAACTCCAGTTATGATCTTCATTGACCCCCATGACTGTACAGTTCACCTCTGAAATCTTAAACTCTTAAATTCCATTTTCTGTTTTATACCTCCCCTGATTTTCCAGCTTTCTCAGTACCTTACCCCAGACTCATAGTTTTTTATAGCTTTATTGAGCTATAATTCACCTAAGTGTGGAACTAAATTTTCTCCACTTCCTACCCCCTAACTCTCCAAATTTGATGTGTAACTGTACATTTCTTTGTCTTCCTAATATTGCTTCTTTCTATGTAAATCTTACTCAAGCTTTTCATTAAGCTATATATAAACTATAGTTACTTTTTTTTTTTTGTCTGAAATTATCTTTAATTTTTGCAGGTAAGTTAGAGTTGCTGTCCAGGAAACATTTTTTCTTTAAGTTCATTTATTTTGATAGAGAAAGTGCGAGCAGGGGAGGGGCAGAGAGGGGGGAGAGAAAGAATGCCAAGCAGGCTCCATGCTGTCAGCACAGAGCCCGACATGGGACCCCATCTCATGACCGGGTGATCATGACCTGAGCTGAAATCAAGAGTTGGACAGTTAATTGGCCAAGCCACCCAGGCACCCCATCTTAATCATTTTTAAGTGTACTGCTAACCATATTCATATTGTTGTGTAACAGACCTCCAGAACTTTCTCATCTTACAAAACTGAAACTCTTTATGCCCTAAGTGTGAATTTCTCTTTCTCCCTCCTGTCTTCCTTATTGGCATCTACCTTTCTGCTTTCTGTCTCTATGATTTTGACTATTTAGCTATTTCATATAAGCAGAGCATATAGTATTTGTCCTTTTGGTTTATTTCATTTAGCATAATATCCTTGAGGTTCACCTGTATTTGAGTACACGTACTAAAGAAGGATTTCCTTCTTTAAGACTGCATAATATTCTATTGTATGGATATACCACATTTTCTTTTTTCATGAATCCATTGAAGCAACATTAGGGTTGCTTCCCCTCTTGGCTGTTATGAAGAGTGCTGCAGTGAACATGGGTGTGCAAATATCTCTTGAGATCCATCCTGCTTTGAGTTGCTTGGGAGATACCAGATCATATGGGTAATTCTATTTTTAAATTTTTTGGATCCTCCATACTGTTTTCATTAGTGGCTGAAACCATTCTGCATTCCCACCAGTAGTGCCCAAGGTTTCCAACTTTTCTACATCTTTGTCAGCGCTTGTTATTTTCTGTTCTTTTGATATCAGCCATGCTAGTGGGTAAGAGGTGATATCTCTTAGTGGTTTTGATTTGTATTTCTCCTATGATGAGTGATGTTGAGCATCTTTCCATATGCTTGTTGGCCTAGGTATATCCTAGGAATGGGATTGCTAGGGCTGTAGGATTTTTGATCTTTAGCTTTATTATGTAAAGTCCAACTATTTTCCCACATAATTCTGTCCTGCACACTGACAGTATTGAGTTGGTATTAGTTTGTATCATTGCCAACATTTATTGTTGTCAGACTTGCTAATTTTTGCCAATATTTCGGTGCATTTTTCAGGGAATTAATTACTAAAGAGGCTGAATACCTGAGATGTGTCCTCTATTGTATGTTTCAAATATCCCTTTGTGTTTTTTTTTTCTTTATTGATAATATCTGGATGGATAGAAGTAAAATTTACCATTTTTTTCTTTTAGGGTATTTTTCTGTCTTGATTAAGAGAACATTCCCTACCCTGGGGTCATGAAGATCTTCTATATTTCTCTGTGTCATATGTTTTGGTATTTAATATACCTGAAATTATTTCTAAGTTTACGTTTTTCTGAAATGTCTAATCTGTTGTTACTTCCATCCTGTGTTTTCTATTTTACATAATGTATTTTTTAATCTCTAATGTTTTTGTCTTTTTATATCTTTCCTTTCTATAATGAAGTTTGTTTTCTTTTGAACATACAGAGTATATTAAAATATTTTTTTTTAATATTTATTCATTCTGAGAGATAGTGGGGGAGAGAGAATCTTAAGTAGGCTTCTCACCCAGCGCAGAGCCTGACATGGGGCTTGATCTCAGGACCATGAAATCATGACCTGAGCTGAAATCAGGACTCAGCCACCAAGGTGCCCTGAACATATAGGTATATTTAGAATAGGTATTTTAGTATTTCAGTCTTCATTATTTCTTCATCAATCATTATTGATTGACCTTTCTTCTTGTTATGGGTTTTATTTTTTCACTTATTCACTTGCCTGGTAAGTGAGAACTGGTTTTAATTCTTTGTTAGAGCAGGTCCAGAGCAGCTTTTAGTCCGGGACTAGTTTATATGTTAGCCCTAATTATTCACTGCTAGGTCTTAATGCTGTGGGCTCTGTGAAGTGTTTCAGTAATTCTTTCCCTGAGTTTCCTCCTACATATGTACATGTTGGTGCTTGAGTCCGTCCTTCTGCAGATATCCACAACCTCTCCTTCCTGTCCAGTTTCTGTCCATAAACTCTAGCCTTTTTGGTTCTCCTGAAGTCACATCTCTGTTTTCTCATTGTAGAGAGACCGTCATGTTGTTTCTCTTTCCTTTCCCTTTGCTGGGGCCTGAAAATTGTCTCTCAGCAGTAAACTAGGGTAGTTAAGTTCATTTTCTTCTTCTTTTTTTCTTTTTCTAAACCATTTTCTTTTTTTTTCTTTTGAGAGAGAGGGTGAGCTGGGAAAGGGCGGCGGGGGGGGGGGGGGGGGGAGGAGGACAGAGGCTCCAAAGCGGGCTCTGTACTGACAGGCTGACAGCAGCAATCCCGATGTGGGTCTCTAACTCATGAACCATGAGATCATGACCTGACCTGAAGTCAGACACTCAACTGACTGAACCACCAAGGTACCCCTAAAAGATTTTATTTTTAAGTAATTTCTGTATCCAACATGGGGTTCAAACCCACAACCTCTGGATCAAGAGTCACATGCTGCACCGACTGAGCCAGCCAACTGTCCCAAGTTCATTGATTTTGTTAATCCTGGGGATGATAGTTCTGTGCTGTCTGTTCAGTGTCTGAAAATGATTTCATGCATTTTGTTCAGCTTTCTAGTTGTTCACCATGGGAGTGTAAATCCAGCCTGTCATCTCATCATGTTAGAAGTTACTTTCAGTTTTGAAAACTGAAAAAAGTTTTGAGTTGTAGGTCATATGCTATAAAATTTACCACTTTAAACTGTATTTTTAAGTGTAAAATGAGTAGTTTTTACTGTAGTCACAGGGTTGTGCAATCAGCACATCTAACGTCAAAAGATTTTCATTACCCCAAAGAAAAACTTGATGCCCATTAGTAGTCACTCCCTCTTACTTATTCCCCCACCAACTTTCTAATATGCCGTATGTCTCTATGGAGTTGCCTGTGGTGGACATTTCATACAAATGTATCATACATTGTGTGGCATTTTTTTTGTCTGGCTTCTTTCATTCAGCATAATGCTTTCAAGGTTCCTCTTGTAGTATGTTTCAATACTTCTTTCCTTTTTATGACCAAATAATACTACATTGTATGCATATACTGCATTTTTGTTTATCCATTCAATTTGTTTTCCTGTTGCTTGATGAATATTTGGGTTATTTCCGCTTTTTGACTATGATGAGTAACAGCTGTTATGAATATTTTTGTACAAGTTTTTGTGTGGAAATTTTTCAATTATCTTGGGTGTTTACTTGAGAATATTTATGCTAGGTCATACACTAATTCTGTTTAACATTTTGATGTATGAAATTAATATGGTACAAACTTAAACTTATACAGTAATATATGTCAATTATATCTCAGTCTCTGGAAAAAGAGACTTTTTTTGAAGAATGCCAGACTGTTTTCCAAAGCAGCTGTACCATTTTCCATTCTTACCAGCAATGTATGAAAGTTTCGATTTCTTTGTTTCTTGCCAATACTTCTTTTCTTTTTAATATAGCCATCTGATTGGGTATGGAGTGGTACCTTGTTTTGATTTGAATTTCTCTACTGACTAAAGATATTGAGCATCTTTTATTGTGCCTATTGGCCATTTTTTAAATCATCTTATTTATTTTTATACAGTGTTTTATTAGTTTCAGGTATACATTATAGTGATTGAACAATTCCATACATTAACTGGTGCTCATCACAACAAGTGTACTCGTTAATCCCCATGGTCTGTTTAACCCATCCTCCCACCTCCACCCCCTCTGGTAACCATCAGTGTTGGTGGGAATGCAAACGGGTACAGCCACTGTTGAAAACAGTATGGAGAATTCTTAAGAAATTAAAAATAGAATTAACCCTACAATTCAGCAATTGCACTATTGGGTATTTACCCAAAGAATACAAAAATGTTAATTCAGAGGGATACCTGCACTCCTGTGTTTTTAGTAACATTATTTGCGATAGCCAGGATATGGCTGTCCGTATCCTGAAAATGTCCATCAATTGGTGAATATATAAAGAAGATATGGGGGTGCCTGGGTGGCTCAGTTGGTTAAGCATCCGACTTTGGCTCAGGTCATGATCTCATAATTTGTGAGTTGGAGCCCTGCGTCGGGCTCTGTGCTGACAGCTCAGGGCCTGGAGCCTGCTTCACATTCTGTCTCTGTCTCCCTCTCTCTCTGCCCCTCTACCACTTGTAGGTTGTAGTTTTCTAAGATTAGCAAATGTTCTCAGATTAAAAGCAGATTTGCTTCTTTTCTCTCTGGATTCTCCTGTGCTTCACTTTAACTTGGTATTCCTATTTGTAGTCTCATTTTAAGATGCTTTTCAGACATTTTTACATGGCATATAACATTTTTAGTTGTTTTCAGTGGTAAGCTAACAATCGAGTCTGCCATACTGAAAATAGAAAACTCCCATGTTTCATCTTTTTTTTTTTTTTTTAATTTATTTTGAGATAGAGAAAGAGCAGGGAAGGGGCAGAGAGAGAGAGAGAGAGAGAGAGCGCGCACGCATGCGTGAATGCCAAGCAGGCTCTGCACTTTCAGCACAGAGCCCGATGTGAGTCTTGAACTCATGAACCATGAGATCATGACCTGAGCTGAAGTTGGATGTTTAACCCACTGAGCTCCCCAGGTGCTCCTCATCTTTTTTAATAAAGCAAACATCAGGGGCACCTGGGTGGCTCAGTCGGTGTGCCCCCTTGTGCCCCCTTGTGCCCCCTTGTGCCCCCTTGTGCCC